>NC_133658.1:699203756-699503756 GCF_037893015.1 Macrotis lagotis
TGTTTCTCTCCACTGCATCTTCAATTTTTTAGGGTGATACTGTTCATATTCTTTCATCATCCTTTTCCATAAAATTTTACAAATGAATTAAGATTTAAAATTGATTATCATAGCTACTTGGGGGGGTAGCTAGGTAGTGCAGTGAATAGAGCACTACCCTGGAGTCACGAGTACCTGAACTCAAATCCAACCACAGATGCTTAATAATTGCCTAGCTGTGTGACCTTGGGCAGGTCACCCCATTGCCCTGCAAAAAAAACAAAAAAAAATCATAACTAGTCAACTTTTTTTATTGAGGCTTTATTCTACTTGTTGCAATTGATTTACGTAAGTTAAATATCAGTAAGGAATAATTGTAGTCTGTGTTCATGCCTTTCTTCCATTCATATCCCATTTTTCATCACTAATAACTTAGAGAATAGAGCTTTGTTCTTTAGCAACTCATATTTTCTCATCTTTTATTCCTTATAATTTTGAACTAATTCTTATCTTTTTTTCTAACAAGTCACTAATTTGACAGTTCACAGTTGATTTATGAATGACTCACACTAGTAACAAGTTATCTTCTATCTGTTTGAATAATAAACATCATTTTTGTAATGTTTGTCAGTCTTCATCATGTTCAGTATTTATTTTTTTCTCCAAGAAAGTTTTCAACATTTAAGAGGCATGAATCCTATATAATCTGACTTCCCTCATTCCTTTTTTGTAGTCCTTGTTTTCCTGTATATTTCACTATAGTCATCTAATTCCATCTGTTCCCTGAAGTCACAAATATAAAAGTGTATGTTGATTTTCTTTAGATCTCTATCTTTTCATCCTCTGCTAGTTATACTTTAGCTACAATGTGTTGATATATGCTGTAATCATTTCATGTTTGCTTTTAAAAAAATACTTTTTATCATGAACACTGCATTATAAGATGCAATGTAAGATAATATAAGAAATGTCCCAGAAATACTTCTTGTTGCCTTTAGGTATACAATAAAATCATTTCACTGACTTCTTGCTTCATCAAGGAGAAACCTTGGATCCTTCTTCCATTTAGTTTAAAATTCCTTCTTCTGTTTTAAATATCATGAAAGTGCTCAGATTGATATGATTCAGTCCTTCAGCAGTATGTCTTCTCATAGGTCATCGTAAAAGAATCTCATATAGAGTACCAAGAGCTAAATTAAAATTTACAGATGTTCTGACAACTGTGTGAATTCTGCCACTGCTTGAGTCATTTAATTTCTTTTTTTCCCTTCATGGTTTGAATGAGCAAAGAATTAATCAAGTGGCTAACCTATTGGTGAAGAGCTTCTCTACTCTTAGGTTGGTCCTTGGAAAGCTGACTCAGCTCTCCAAATATGTACTTCACTATCTAGCCTTTGAAATCCCAAGGTCATCAAGTAAGCCATGATGAGACTTAAGAGCAGGATTTTATAAAGGAGACAGAAAATAATGAGGGCAAAAAGATAAAAGTATAAAGTATAAAGAATGGGGAAGATGGGAAGTAAGATCTTTAATCTTACTGTAACAACATTCAAACATCAATAGCCCTCATTTTTTATCTTAGCAATATTCCCAACCCTTATCTCTTCATCTCACACTCTAAACTTCTACCCTTATATTTCTTGGGACATAACTTCTAAGGTCTCTTGAATGAAGTTTTCTTCTGAACCCTTGATAATTTTTTAGTCTAGTACTTGCCTAGATCTAGTCACTTCACTGTTCTGTAAAATGAAAGACTTGGAACAAATGACTTCCAAGGTCCTTTCTAACTCTAGAATCCTTTGATTCCATGATCATTGTATATAAACCACTACCACAAAGAATTTGTGAACTTTGAATAACCTAAGTTTTTAAAAGAAGGTTGTCCTAACAATGAATGACAAAAAATACCCATGGAAAATCCCAGCAGGGTTGGAAGAGACTAATTTCAGCTCTGCAGAAAACCACAGAAGGTGTAAAGGGAAACCCTCAAAAGAAAGGAAGAGGTTGGAATAGGGGAAATTGCGGAGACCAAGAAGAGAATGTGGTATACACTGGCAGGAGGTCCTGGACATCCTGCTTTACTCTTCTACTCTTACTTCCCAAGTTTCCAATGTTCCATAGTTTCTTCTTCTGGTGATAGGAATAAATAGCAGCAGATTGCAGGTGGGGAAAACCCATGTAGCGGGCGTGGCCAATACCAAAGGTTGCCAATAACCTTTGATAGAGACCGATTCCTAATTTTAGGCAGAATAGAAAGATTTAGAGTGGAAAAGGATATTAGTTAGCCTGGAGTCCAAACCCCTCAACAAAACCAAGGCCTATAGAGGTAAAGCCACTTGCCCAAGATAGCAGATAATAGCAGAGCTGGGATTAGACTGAGGTCAAGACTCTTTTCACTGCCATCCAAAAATTCAGAATTTATCATTCCTTCATGAGTAGGTTCTAAATTTCTACCAGTATATTTGACACATTAAAAGTTAAACAAAGGGGCAGCTAGGTGGCGCAGTGGACAAAGCACCAGCCTTGGAGTCAGGAGTACCTGGGTTCAAATCTGGTCTCAGACACTTAATAATTACCTAGCTGTGTGGCCTTGGGCAAGCCACTTAACCCCATTTGCCTTGCAAAAACCTAAAAAAAAAAGTTATACAAATCTTTATGGATTAGCGTGTGAAGCTATGTACCATTTATCAAATAACTTATGGTAAATAAGTATTTTTGACTTCCAAATAACTAATCTTAAAACTCTTGAAACACAAACCAGCAATCTAGTATGGATACTGCTATGTTTGTGCTCTATGAGCAAAGTAGAATTGTGAGAGCTCAAAAAAAAATATGAGATATGTAAATTTGGAGATATGTCCCTCCCTAATAGTCAAAGAAACCATTTGTGTCTGACGTGTAATAGAGACTTCCAAGCTTAGCTTAGTATGACCAACCACACAGTCAGACACACCACACATTGCAGTGTCATTCTGGTCCTCTTCAAACTCAAAGGACAAAATAACAAATGCCACATTTGACTTCTTGCAATGATTTATTAATATTTTAAGTATATTACAATGTCTTAATTCCCAGATTATTATTATTGGTCCATATTTGAAGAGAACCAGTGACATCATAGGGTGATGTTTTGACCTGTGCATAAATTGGATTTAAGTAAGGAATAGTAGGTGCACAGTCTCTTTCAGGTATCTATGTCCAGTAGCAAGATAAAAGTCAGAAAGACTGGCAATGACCTAGGATTTAGTGAATGACCTTGGTGTTTTCAATGTCTGATCAAGTTTTAAGATCCTATAGCTTCTGCTTCAGCTTCCTTCATGGCTGTTGTTCTTACCCACTCTTCTGCTGGGAGAAAGTCTTATCAAGCTTGGAGTAGAAATGGCCCTAATTTACCAACAAGTTCTGTGGGTTACTTTTAACTTAATTTAGGCCATTTACTGAGGTGGTTTTACCTAGATATGGTGGCCACTGTGGATGTTCTTGGAGCTGTAGGTGAGAATTAAGTGAAGGGTGGAAACCAAAGGTAGATGAATAACCCTGAAAATGACTCAGCAAGCCCTCACACTAGAGGTGTTAATCCTCCCTGAACACTCCCACCAGGATCACACAGGTAACAAAGTGTCTGAGATCAGAAACCTGAGAGGACTTGCATGAACTGAGGTAGACTGAAGTGAGCAGAACCAGGAGAACATTTTATGACAATGGTAAGTTTGCTTTGACTCCAGGTCCAGGTGGCACAGTGGATAGAGTTTGGACTATGTGAGAAAGTTTCATATTCCTAAATTCAAATCCAGTCTTAGACATTTACTTACTAGCATGACCCTGAGCAAGTCACTTAACTGTTTGCCTCAGTTTCCTCATCTGTAAAATGAGCTGGAGCAGAAAAATAGCAAACCACTTCAGTACCTTTGTCAAGAAACCCCCATGGGGATCAGACATAACTAGACAACAAAAGGATCTGACTTGTAAGTATGTATCAATATAAACAGCCAGCAAAATTGTTATATTTCTAGATTACAAATAAATTGTAGGCTACTAAAACAAGTCAGGGATATTTAGATTTCTTCTTAATCTTTGTAGGGAACATAATAGAAAACCCCTTCCATGTTTTCAATAAAATGTCCTTATGTGTCATTTAGTTGTAGTGAGAGAGGCATGTAGAGTCTTAGTATCTACTTCATTAAGACTTTATGTTGATTTTTATTAAAATGAAAAAAATTCTTCTCCAGTGAATCTCTCTGAGCACCTTCCTGATATTCTTCAGGGTTAAAAACAACAACAACAACATTCTTACAAATGAAATTTTGTGTAAAATAAGTTTTTTCCCCAAAGCAGTTTGTGTATCAGATAGTCATTCCTGTCAGCACTGCTATAAAGTTTGTAATGTTTTAAAACATTATCATGGCACACTGAACAGTTATAAAAAGTACTTATATTTCTAGCTCTTTGGTATGACACTAGCCTTTTTTTCTCTTCTGACTCAATCTCCATTATAGCTTCATTTCTTTTAGTAGAAATTGCTCCAATCTGTTTCATTTTGGGGCCAAATCTCTCAGCTTGTCTTTTGATTTTCATTGTATTTGCAGGAATTAAATAGAAATTGCACTGCATTGTATTTTCTCAGAAAGGTTTTACAAAATGGAATTGTGCCCGAAAGTTTCTTACATGTACATAATTACTATCCAAAGAAAAATAGAAATGTTTGAAGTTAGGCATAGTATTACATGCATTTCATTATACATTACATTGAGTTATTGTGAATTTTTCATTGGATTTCTTTGGTTGGTCATCATTTAATATTTTTTCCCCTTTCATTTTCCCTCTTTATCTGTTTCAAGAAGGAAAACTCACTTATATATCTAATTCCTTTGTCATTAAGTCTTTCATATGCCTAAAAAGACTATTAAGAAAATTTTCAAAATTTTTTAAGAATGCAGTATCTTTATGGTTACAGTTCTCTTTAGGCCTATAATCCACAGATCCTATTAAGCTGAGGTTTCTGTTTAAATAGTATTTTATCTAAAAAATTTCTGAAATAGAAGATTGTCTTAAACCTGTGCAATGCTTTCCTATCTAATACTTGTGCCTCATAAACTAAAATTGTTGCTTCAGGGAATCTGGTATTTGGCTTTAATTATTTTCATATTATTCTCTTATGGGAGAAGGTAAGAAAAAAAGAATCACACAAGAATACAGAGGCAGGAGTGATATATTTTGCATTTTTGAAGTAAACCTCCAAATATCCAAATAAATGACATCAATGATCTATGGGTATTTCTGTTCTTACATCAGTACAAAAGGGTATTATTATTATTATTATTATTATTATTATTATTATTATTGATGGGAAAACAAGCCTTGGCTCTGAGCTCCTCTAAATCTGAGTTTGCTTCTTCATTATCTTGCAATATGAAAATTTGTTAAAATCTGTGCTGATAAACTAATTATAAACTATTAAAATGTTATTATTTTGTCAAGAATAATTAGGAATAATTTCATCTTTATGATTAAATACAATTAAAGCAAAGTCATTCTTAAGTTTTAACAGTATAACACTTAAAAATAATTTTAGCTGATTAAACTTAGGATGCTGAAAAATTCTAATATATGAGTATTGTCTAAGCTATATTTCTATTTGTGAGTCAGATAAGATTTATTTTCAAAATTTTGCCTTTCTGGATTCCATAACACAATTATCTTCCTTACTTAAATGATCTATTTTAGTTATTTTTGCCAATTAATTCTCAATGACTGTATTAGAAAAAAAAATGTTCATTATACTCTTTTGTTTAAGCATCACAGCCTAGTCTTTATACAATTATTCGTATCCATTTCCATTTTTTTTTCTTTCCCCAGACTGGGGAGGTTAACAGTCACCTCCAATGTCATTAAACCCTCAAAAAACAACCACTCAAATCCAAAAATTTTTGAGAATTAAAAAAAAAATGTTTTAAACCCAACTGACTCAATACTTAGAAGTGACCTTTATGCTTGGGTTTCAGATGAGATAAGGAAGTGAAAAGTAATAGATCACCCACCAAAACCAAGAAAAGGTTGCCAGTCTTTATTTTCTGCCATATATATTCATATTTCCATTCATATAGAATTACATATCTGAAGAGCTATGTTTAACAGGAAGCCATAAAGGTCATTTTAAGCGCTACTTTTAAGGTGTGGCAATGTTTTTAAAAAACAGCACTGGGGCCACTAGGTGGCCCTGGAGTCAGGAGGACCTGAGTTCAAATTCAAACTCAGACACTTAATAATTACCTGTGTGGCCTTGGGCAAACCACTTTAACCCCACTGCCTTGCAAAAACAACAACAAAAAACAGCACTGGGGCAAAATTACCCCCCCCCCCAAGCCAAGAACTTAAAGTGCCATTGTAAAATAAGAATGAAAAGAGAAAAAAAAAATGTCTTTAAATAACATCTTCCCAGAGCGTAAGCTTCCTTCCACCTTCTAAATTAGATTTTAAGCTTCTACCCAAATCTAAAAGAGGCCTGTATCACAAAATAAAGAGGAAACCACAGGTTCCCTTTCAACAAGGAGAGGTAATTTCTTCCTGTGTTCTCTGAACTTGACATTCTTTTCCCTTTGGGATGGCAACCCGGGACGAGGAAGTCTGGGCTACACTGGGAAGAAACTCCTTCCCACCTCCCAATTCCTAGTGGTCCTTCCTCCCACACGCTCCTTTTGGAGAGACTTTTGGGGGAGGTAAAGCATCCCTACCGCAGGGTGCTGAGACAGCCGGCAGCAACGGAAACCACTAGCTGCACTGCGTTGAGTCAAGTGATCAAAAAAAATGACACTGGCAGCTCCCCTCAAGAGGAGAGCTGAATTCGCAGCAGCCGCCGCCGGGGCTCCAGCGATCTAAATGAACCTCACATTTATTGCTGAAGATAAGGAGGCTCCAAACCCAGCCCTCCCGCCCCCACCCCCAACCAGTCCAATCGCAGAGAAGAGCCGAAGAGCCGAAGAGCCCCGGGGTCCGGGGGGAGCTGGAGCGCGCCGGGCGCCCGACCCGCTGTTTGGGTTCTGGGGTGACCAGGGCCCCCCGGGTCTGGCCAAGTTCATCGGCGAGGGGAAGGGGAGAGGCGCCCCCGAGGCAGCCCAAGGCGGGGGTGGAGAAAGGGAAGGGCGGCGGCCGAGGAGGCCCCCCCCCACCTTCCCTGCCCAGGCCCCCTCCTCAGCTCACCTGGGCGGCTCAGGTAAGGGCAGGGCGGGGCAGGCGGCCGGCGCGCAGGCGCGGCACGGGGGAGGGGTGGAGGCGGGGGCGCTCGCCCCTGAGCTCACCTGGGAGCCGCCCGGAAGAAGCGGAGCCCGGCCCGGCCTCTCCTGGCAACGCGGCCGGCCGGGAGGGGAGGGGGGAGGAGGCGGAGGAGGAGCCGGGCTGGAGCGGTAACAGTAGCAACCGAAGCCGCGGCGGCCGCCGCCGCCCCCTGCACCTGGCGCCGGAGCCCGGCCAGCGCACCTCCCGGCCAGGTGAGCCGACGGGCCAGCGCCGCGGGGAGGGGGGAGGCCGGCCGGCGGGGCGGGGGAGCTCCGAAGTGCTGGTAGGGACCGGGGCCGTGCCCCGAGGCCCGCGGGGGGCCGCTCAGCTCCGGCCCTTTTAGCTTGCATCCCCCCTCACCATCCCCTTCCCCCGGTGAGCAGGGAAAGGTGGCTGAAGGATGAGCCAGGCGCTGCACCCCTCCCCTTCCCCCTCGGTGCCTGCCCCAAGCGACTCCCCTTCAAACTGCCCTCTCCGAGGTCAGAAGCAACTTCTGGGGTTCTGAAGGATTCGGCTGAACCCCGACCTTTAGGGAGACCCACCTACCCTCACATGGAGTGAGACCGGAGAGAAGGTTTGGTGTCTGGCTTTTTCTTGATGGGAGGGAGCACTAAGTGCTGCCTTACACCTGGAGGACAGGTGGTCGTCTCCCACCCCGGTTTCTCCTATGGTCCGAGGCAAGTGCCTGGTAGGGGATCGCTTGGCGACGCAACTTTCCAAAGTGGATCCCAGACAACTCGTGGGCATGAAACCGTTTAAGTGGTTGCTTGAGTGATTTGGAAAGACCTTTACGGTCTGGATGCTGACAATCCACCTCTCATCCCCAGACCACTCTCCTGGGTGGGCTCCCCACACTAAAACTGCACCCACTCTCCTGTTTTATCAGGAAGAGTTATTTTCTTCTTGGCAGGAGGAAGGAAATCCAACTGCCACGCACTAACCACACACCATCTCATTAAGGAACCTGTTGACTTAAGGGCTGAGCGTATTGTTGCTCTTGTTTGCATGTGGTATTCTCATGACTCAAAAGTTCAGAAAAACTTTTTCAGGATCCTGCCACGTCTGATGTTGGGTGTGCCTTGCCCAAATGCCTCCCCCACCCTAAAACTCTGAGTACTGTTCCCTAAGATTTCAGGGTGAAGCTGTGGTACTTCACTTAATTAGTATTATCCATGGCTGCTGCTGTTTTCATTGATTTCTACAGAAAATTCATTTCCATTTTCTGCATCCTATTAAGTTGCCAAATCTTATAGTCTCTTTAGGTCACATTTCTAAAAATAACCTGTTTATAAAATGTGTAGTGTTACAAGAATACACTTACCTTAAGGCCCAAATACACTTAAATTTTTTTTTAATTACTGCCATTTATATTGAAGAAAAAAGTCTAATTCTAAGACGCCCGTATAACTGTAAATTCAATATATGGTATTTGACAAGAAGTTTTTTAATAAGACATTCAGTAATTGAACTTCTATTTTCTTTTTTTTTTTTTGCTGTAGCAGTAGCACTATGATATACAACTTAAAGTATTCCCAGAATTGTCCGCTTTATAGTGGAAATCCTTAGACTATTCTA
The DNA here is from genome assembly GCF_037893015.1 of Macrotis lagotis. NCBI lineage: Eukaryota > Metazoa > Chordata > Mammalia > Peramelemorphia > Peramelidae > Macrotis > Macrotis lagotis. The sequence goes on from NC_133658.1 coordinate 699,212,583, forward strand.
GCAGTTTTGCATGGAAATCCCTAATTATGCTTTTTTTTTCAGTACTTTACACTGAATTTATTTCATTTTACTAGCATTTTACTTTAAATTACACTCCTTAATGTAAAGTGCCTCGGGGCACAAATCCGTTTTAAAAGTGCAATTAAAAATTTAAAAACTAACCACAGTATTGTACAATGATATAATTATGTAGAATACTCTCATCATAGTTTTCCTACTTTACCCAAATAAAGTACACTTTTGATCCTTTAAATTTTTCTCATTAGCTGTTCAGAAAAGAATTTTTTTAAAAAGTTTCATTGGGTTCAAATCGAAATCTTATTGCCCCCAGGGAATTAAGCCAGATGTTGTGCTGTCTCACTCTTATGTATAGGAGGAATGTAATAAGTCTTTATTAGCTAAGCTGTGAGTGAGTTAGTGAGCAATAACACCTGTGCTTCCTTTCATTCATCTGGAAGATAGCACTAATGCTACCTATTTTCCATTGATTGCAATTAATTGCACCTTAAAAACTGATGTGAAATTATAGAATTTAGAATTAGACAGAGACTTCAAAGAATTTTTCAAATGAAAATATTGTAAACCAGAAAACATTCATTGACACCCAAAGGCACAGAAGCTAGGAAGGGGTTGTAACAGGAACTGGAACCAAGTTCTGATTCCTGCCTCCCCCAGTATTCTTTCCATTAGACTTTACTAAGGTTTTACTAGAAATATCAAGATATATATTATATATATATATATATATATATGTCTATGTGTGTGTGTTTTTCAGTTATTTATTTATTTTTCCAACTACATGCACAGGTGCAGTTTTCAGCATTCTTTGAATTTTACATTTTCTCCCTCTCTCCCTTCCCTTCTCCCTGTCCCCAACAGAAAGCAATCTAATATAGCAATCATATATATATATATATATATATATGTACATATATATATATATGTACATATATATATAATGTGAAATATCTATGTTGTATCCTATCCACCTGTATTTTTACTTCTCTCAAAGTATTTAGCTCCTATTTGATACTTTAGTTATTTTGCTTTGTAAACTTTTCAGAGTAGCATCTTTTTTGTTGTTGTCCTTCAGACATTTCAGTTGTGTCTAATTCTTTATGACTGGCCTCATTTGGGGTCAGTGGTTTCCCATTTCCTTCATATTTTAAAAATGGGGAAACTGAGGCAAACAGGATTAGGTAACTTGCCCTGGGTCACATAGCTAGTAGGTGTCTGAAGTCACATTTGAACTCTGGAAAATGAGTGTTCCTGACATCAGACTGAGTACTCTATCCACTACTCCCAACTAACAGCCTACTGTGAATTTTCCCTCCTCATTGGTTATAAGAAATTCCAAATTAGGAAAGTTGCCAATGTACGTCTGTAACTCTTCTGAAAAAAAAAATCATAGTTTTTGAGAATTATCAGGGATGGCCAGAGATCAGTGATTTGAGGAGGTCCCATAGCTTGAACTTGAATATCTTGTTGACTTGAAGGTCAACTCTCCAGCTTTTCATTTACCTCATCTTTTCTGCCTTGCACATAGGTATTCAGCAAATGTTTGCTGAAAAAAAATTAATGAAATAATGTGCTTGCTTAGAAGCAATCACTTAACACAAAGACTGCATAGCTTATCTTTTGTGTGTGTGTGTGTGTTTTTCAGTTATTTATTTATTTTTCCAACTACATGCAAAGGTGTAGTTTTCAGCATTCTTACTTTGCAACGTTTTGAATTTTACATTTTTCTCCCTCTCCCTTCCCTTCTCACCGCCCCCAACAGAAAGCAATCTAATATAGACTATATATGTATAACCATGCTAAACAAAGATCCATATTAATCATATTGTGATGAAGAATTTTTAATACAATTCATAGGGCCTAGATTACAATTTTTGTTCTTCTTATTCAATTTATTTTCCATTTGTTTGAATGATGCCAGTGGTCTCAGAGAAACTCAGTGATGCAAACATCCTCTTCACCCTGCAGCTGTGGACCAGAATTCTCCTTTGGATGTCATTTTGATTAATGAGATTATATTTTATTTCTTTTGAGAGTTCCCTTTTCCTGACTGATTTCCATGAATCAGGATCTAAAACTTTAAAACAACTCCCTGATTATCCATCCCTTTGAAACACTAAGTTCAGATTAATGGTACAGTCGTCTAGCCACTTCTGCCTTTTTTTTTTTTTTGGTAACCCCGTTGAATTACCAGTTTTGAATTTTGTTTTTGTTTTGTTTTGTAGGGCATGTTGAGAAGATTCATGTTTCAGTTAGGGTTAGACTAGAGACCAACATATATAAGTCCTGTCTAATGCTATGATTCAATAATTCTCAAGACCTAAATATAATTTTTTGGGAGGACTTAACTAGTTTCTTATATTATAGTTATTCACCTCAGTAGTTGGAAAGTGTGGACTTTATTTTAATTGACATTCAGGTCCCATGTATTTCAGGAAGGTGTATTTGAAAAATCCTTTTTTCCTCTATCGAATTAGAAAACTATGCTTTGCATGAAACTTTGGGGGGGGGAACAGAATTATACCCTGTTTTTATGTGTCCATTTCATAGTAAACATCATGAACACATTTATTTATCCACTGTAACACATTGTTCTAGATGCTGAAACTGGTAGGTGGTGTGCTAAATGAAACACTGAAGTCAGGTAAACAAGACTTGAGTTAAAAGTTGACTTCAGACACTTAACTAATTCTGGGCAAGTTACATCTTCCCTTCTTGCCTTAATTTCTTCATCTGTAAAATGAGAATATTAGTACCTACCACCTAAGTTTATTGTGAGGGTAACTGAGATAGTTAATGTTGGCAAAGTGTTTTGCAAACCTGAAAGTGCTATATAAAGTTAACTTTTATATCATTTTATCTTAATCTTAGGAGGTAGGTGCCCCATTTACAGATAAAGAAACTGAGATAGAGACATTAAGTGATTGCCCAGAATTACACTACTAATTAAGTGTCTGAGGCCAGATTTGAACTTAAGTTTTCCTGACCAGGTCCAGCAGTCTTCCTCCTTCTCATCATCATCAAAAAGACAAATAAAACAGCCCCTACCTTCAAAAAGAGGTAGTATGGGATATTGTGAAAGGAAAAACAATGTGCTTTGGAGACACCAAAATATAGATTTATGTGACTTTCAATAATGTTTATCAATAATTTTTTAGTTGCTTACTGTGATGAGGAAGATCACCCTAGCAGTTGCTGTGAGCATCATGAATGCAGAGAGTTTAACTAAATGCCATGTAAATGAGCTTCTATGAAGGAATTCATGATCCTAGAAAATATTGACATAGCAAATCTATAAAATATAAAAAATGCAAAAGAGAAGAATTATTATAGAGTTCAGCAGAGGGAGGTTATCATTTTAAGAGAGTCTTGGACAAACTGGCATAGATTTGGAGGGAATGATAAGATTGTACCAGGTAAACATGAAAAAGAAGGCTTCATATGAGTCATATTTTATCAGAGTCCTTTCATGGTGGGCAGAAAAATATCATTAACCTTGAATGGTTCTAATTTATTCTTCTTTAGGCAATGAGTTAACATGTACCATTTTACTTTTTGACTAAGAAATACATGAAAAAGATAATTGATAAGATCCCATAACTCAGAGTGGAGATGATATATTATAATTGGGAAACATTGTGTAGAGTATCTTTTATTGAAAACACACATTGGAAAACAAACTAGTACTCATTCTATACTCTAGTCAGTATCATGTAAGTGGGGTATTAGACTAGGAGAACTGGGTTTAATTCTGTCCCAAGTACTTAAAACCTGTGTGACCCTGAGCAAATGTCTTAACCTCTAAGAGATTCGATTTCCTTATCTGCAAAATGGGGGGGGGTACTAATACTTTTATACCCAAGATTGTGGAGAACTCGGTCCATACTTGTGAATAGTTGTTCATATTTAACTTTTACTAAAGTATGTTATAAATATTGAAGTGAGCACTCACTCTCTTTATATTATATATATTTAATATTAATATTATATATATATTATATATATGGAGAGGGGGAGGTGCTCTGCTTTAGGAAACTTTAAATGAGCCATAGAATACATGAAAAAGAATAACTGGTCATGTGATTTTGAAATTTTTTGTATTTAATTTCCATCATGGATTTATTAGCAGTAGTGAAAATTTTGTGAGGATGAGAAAGCTTCAATTCTGCTTGCCCAAAGTTACCTTGACATAGGAAAGATAAGACAAGGTGTGTGAGGACTTTCCCATGGAAAATGACAATACTTTGTAAAAGATTTTTCTTTGTAGCTGTAGGCACTGGTCTACAGTTCTTAGTTTGCAGGTATATTAGAAGTGATATTCATTTTATAGAAGTAACTGACAGTCTTGAAAATAGTTCTTCTCCTACATATCTAGAGTAAATAACTCTGGAGAATAGAAATTATGTTAACATATTTTTCATTACTACCATATAACTCCCTGAAGGAAGACTACCAGATTTACTACTTCACCCCAGTCCCTACCCCACCAAAAATGGGCTAGGAAATGTTTGATTATAAATTATACACACACACACACACAGAGTGATTTACCTTGATAAGTTTATTCATTTTTCCTAACTTCCACTATCCCATTTTCCACTATGTGATAATAACTTCTAAATTGATAACTAGACCCAAACTTTCCCAAATTTCCAACCAGTATTTTCATCTTTTGGCAGATAAAATTAATAATTATAAAAATAACTAACAGAGCTATTGCTGTAAGACTTGCACAGTGACTTTACATCAAGATCTCTTTTGTTCGTCATAGCAATTCTAAGGTAGGTGCTACATTTATCATCATTCCCATTTCACAAATGAGGAAACTGAGGAGAGGCGGTAGAGAATGAGCAGGTAGTGGAGATAAGATTTTAATCCAAGTCTTTGTTGTTTCTAAGATCATAGCTCTCTATTTTATGCCATGCAACTTCATTTTCATTTGGAAATCATAATGTAATCATTGATAGATTCAAAATATCCAAAGCAAAATTTAAACTTTCACTCAGAAACCTCCTATTCTTTTGTTTTAAAATTTTATTTGTTTAAGGCAGTGGGATTAAGTGACTTACCCAAGGTCACACAGCTAGGCAATTATTAAGTGTCTGAGGTTGCATTTGAACTCAGGTCCTCCTGACTCCAGGGTCAGTATTCTATCCACTACACCACCCAGCTGTCCCTAGGTTAGAAATTTCAACTATTTTTGGATCCATCTCTCCTCCTAAATCCTCTATCATCTACCAGAAAGTCATGCCCTTGCCATTCCCATCTCTACTTTAATTCAGGCCCTCATTAACTCTTAAACTATTACTCCTAAATCTTCCTTGTTTCTAGTCTATTCAATGTCTAGTCCATCCCATATGCTTTACTAGGTTAATCTTCCTAATTTATAACTGTGATCACACCACTGCTCTCTTTGGAAGTCTTGAATAACTCTAGTTTCTAAAGAATAAAGTATAAATTCCGTTAGTTAACATTTATATCTCTATTTAATCTGTCCTACTTTTGCAGCTGTATTTCTTTATATTCCCCCACATATACCCTATGTCTAGTGACATTGAACTTCTCCCTCTTTCATGTATCCCAAGTTTCCTGCTTTAATTGTCGTTCAGTCCATTTCATGGTGTCTGATTCTTTGTGACCCATTTGAAGTTTTCTTGGCAAAGATACCGGAGAGGTTTGCCATTTCCTTCTCCAACTCATTTGGCAAATAAGTAACTGAGGCCAACAGGGTTAAATGACTTAGTCATGGTCTCACAGCTAATAAGTATGTGAAGCCAAATTTGAATTCAAGAAGAAGAATCTTCCTGACTCCAGACTTCCAGCCTACTATCCATTGTGCCACCCAGCTGCCCCTTCCCCATCTTAATGACTTTGCTTATCTCTAATTCCCAAGCCTAAAATGATCTCTTAATATGAACATCTGTCCATTCTACCCATTCTTTAATTTTGGACTGAGACACTTGTACTGACTTGTGATCCTGGGCAAGTGATTTGACTGCTGTTTGCCTCAGTTTCCTCAAATATGAAAAGGAGTTAATAACAGCACCTATCTCACAGAGTTGTTGTGATGGTCAAATGAAATATTTGTAAAGTATTTAGTGATAATAACCAGTAATAGCTAATATTTATGTAACATTTACTTTGTGAAAGTATTTTACAAATATTTTCTCATTTAATCCTCAACAACCCTGGGAGGTAGTTGCTGTTGTTATCCTCATGAAGAAACTGAGGCAAAGAGTTTAAGTGATTTGTCCAGGATCACACAGTTAATAAATGTCTGAAGCTGGATTTAAGCTTAGGACTCCCTGACTCTAGGTCCAACACTGTGACCCCTATGTTAACAATGAATATTTCTTCCCTTCCTCTTTCTCTCCTCCCTCCCCTCAAAGCCAAGCCACAATGTTTTTTTCCTAAATCCATAACATCTCTCCTGTAGTCTCTTTAGAACTCTCATAGCACATAACATCATCACACATTGCTTTGTAATGTTTCTTTATGCATTTTATATTAAAAGCTTTTTTAGATGTCAGTGTCTTTCTCATTTGGTATATCTCCTTTAACATCTAGCATAGTGTCTCATGTGCATGGAGAACCCTCAAATTTTTTGTTAAAATTTGAAAAATATTGAATAAAATATAGTTTATGAAAAAAGTACATTAGGGGAAATATTTTTAAAAAGAAGTAAAATTTTTTGCAAGTTAAACAAATTTATTTAAGGCAATGGGGTTAAGTGATTTGCCCAAGGTCACACAGCTAGGCAATTATGAAGTGTCTGAGGTCAAATTTGAACTCAGATCCTCCTGACTCCAGGGCTGGTGCTCTATCTACTGTACCACCGAGTTTCCCCCAAGAATCAAATTTGATTTAGTGCAGAAATAACTTTGAAGGATAATGTGATGGTCCCAAAACTTGTTTCCTTCCCTAAATGAAAAGCATTTTGGATTGCAGTAGTTCTAAGTCTCCTAAATACCTGAATTTAGGCACTGCCAAGAGGAAATGAATCTTATATTGGAACACCTTAGGAGAACACCCTTAGAGATTATGAGAAATTAATCTGAGCCAAGGAAGAATTATTGAATTGTGCACTGACAGAATTAGTCAATAGTGACACTGGATTGTCACCCCACACAACTTCCTTAAGGAAAACAATCCACATTGTTTTCAGTAAGTTTTTTTTAATACTTCTGTTTGTTTCCCAAAATAGCTATTTGATATCATAATTACTACTAGAGGATTTAAAGGACACTGCTCCTCTATAGTAGGCAGTCTTAACCTGGTGTCCATGAACTTTTTTTTTAATATTTTGATATTTGTATTTCAGTATTATTGATTTCCTTTATATTCCAGTGTAGTTTAATTTTTGCAATTAAAATAATATTGTGAGAAGTCAGTTGGCTTCACTAGACCTCAAAAAAGGGCCATGACAAAAAAAATATTAAGAACTATGACCTTGGGGTCATATACAACTGTCCTTGAACCTGTTTTATATATGGGTAGCATCAGTGATAACAACTGAAGTTTATGGAACAGTGGGAGCTACTCAAGTAGGTGAGGGCTTTTGGACATCCAAAAAAACACCCCCACCATAATCCCAGAATGATAGAAACTGAGGAGTGAAACTAATGTTACTACGTCTTAAGGATCTGTTCAAAAGTAGCCAAACACTAGCAGATGCCTAGATACTAGGGTAGGCTACAAATCAATGACCTTCCTTCTTAGTAGTTCTGAGTCTCTCTTCTCTCTCTCCAACCTTCCCAAAATCACTATGGAGAGAAAGAAGTTAATGAATCTTTTGAGGGAAAACTAGATATATTATTGTTTCTTCTCATGAAATATTTAATACTATTTTATCAGGTGTTCTGTTATTATTGGAGTCTCAGAAAGCTTTTGAGCTATAATCAGGACCTGAGATTCTTTTTTTTTTTCTTTTGAATTTTCCAACTTTTCCCCTAATCTCGCTTCCCTCCCCCCAACCCCCACAGAAGACAGTCTATTAGTCTTTACATTGTTTCCATGGTATACATTGATCTAAGCTGAATGTGATAGGAAAGAAAGCATATCCTTAGGGAAAAAAAATAAAGTACAAGAGATAGCAAAATTATATAATAAGGTAATGTGTTTTTTTTTTCTTAAAAATTAAAAGTAATAGTCTTTGGTCTTTGTTTAAACTCCATAATTCTTTCTCTGGATACGGATAGTATTTTCCATCATATATACCCCCAAATTGTGCCTTATTGTTGCACTGATGGAATGAGCAAGTCCATTAAGGTTGACCGTCACCCCCATGTTGCTGTTAGGGTGTACAATTTTCTTATGGTTCTGCTCATCTCCCTCAGCATCAGTTCATGGAAATCCTTCCAGGCTTCCCTGAATTCCCATCCCTCCTGGTTTCTAATAGAACAATAGTGTGTTCCATCATATATACATACATACATACATACATACATATATATGTATGTATGTACCACCGTTTGTTAAGCCATTCCCCAATTGATGGACATTTCCTCGATTTCCAATTCTTTGCCACCAGAAACAGAGCTGCTATGAATATTTTTGTACAACTGATGTTTTTACCCTTTTTCATGATCTCTTCAGACTATAGACCCAGTAGTGGTGTAACTACATCAAAGGGTATGCACATTTTTATTGTCCCTTGGATGTAAATGGACCTGAGATTCTTAATGTTAGGAGTGGATCAAGAAAAGGATCATTCAAAGTATAACACTGACATTTTGAATGGTAACATTTTATGCATCTTTACTTCCTAGATGTCCTGTGGCATGTCTTTGATCTTTGAATCATAGTATCCATTGAAAAATCCTAAGTATTTAATGTTTTCAGAATAATATCCTAACTGGTCCTGTTGGAAAGGAAATATTTTCATACACCACCCAAATGTAAATCATCTGGTTAGTATTAATGTGTAATGAATTTCATCTAATTTGGATAATCTTAACTCAATTCACATCCTGGAGATAGCAATGTTTGATTTGACTTAATGTCAGTGTGGGAAGAGACCAAGATGTATAAACTTAGAGCAAGGCAATGACTGATTGAACAATAACTTGTAGTGATAGGGTGAGACCTCTTTCTTTATGAGTCAGTCATTCTTTGAATCTGACCCATGGATTTTTTGCTAATCTGTTTCAGGAAGAAGTATTTACTCATGCACACTTTCCCACTGCATCTTTTTTTTTTTTAGTTTTTAAGTTCCCCTATGTAATCTTTTTTTTTTTTTTAGTGTTTCACAATTCAAATTGAGAGGGAGGAAAAAAGGGGAAGTAGGGTAGATGGTGTCATTTCAGTTGGATAAAGAAACTAGAATCATTTATGAAAAAAAAAGCAATTATGAGAAAAGGTTGCTGAAAAGAAGCAAATAGTTGTGTGACCTTGGGCAAGTCATTTAATTCCATTGCCTTAAATAGAAAAGAAGCAAATATATTTCAGGGTTTACTTTAAAAAAGAATGTTAGTGGGATGGTAACTTATACTATTCTCCACACACATACAGTCCTACTGTCTCTTCTTTCTCTTCATTTCCATCTAAATTCTATTAACAGAATTCACATTTAACATTCAGAAATATCATGTGGCGACTTGAAGCTTTTCCCCCTATACAAAATTATTAGATGAAAGCACTACTATAAATTATTCTTAAATGAAATATGGAAGAGTATTGACACCTAAATTTTATGCCAGATGATTCTAAACAGTGTTTAAAGGCTTAAAATAAGAAAGTACCTAAAGACTTCAAGTGTGATCAAATTTCTCAAGTCTTACTAATAAAAATTAACCAAATCAGCAGTCTTATGAGATATCATTTTGAATCATATTCTCATTATATCTCTTAAGTTTTAGAATTCAATAATTGTTTCTTAGCAGATTTGTTTATAAGTAATCTAAAAGATTTGGTCTTTACAGAACAGTGCTTATTGATTCAAAAACAGACATCTCAACTTAAAGGTATAAGATTTATTTGATACAAACATAGACTAATATACTTTTGTGTGATTTTACTAGGAAATAAAATATTCTTGCAGTGTCTTCTTCACTATGTACCCTGAATTACAGATCCAAATTATTAATTATTGAATTCAGAATATAAATTGGCAATTAGGTTCAGCAAGCTAGCAGGCTTCTTCAGATTTCCCTAAACACAGTATCTTCAGTGCTGTATGTAAAATATTTACAGTTCTAGATTTTGTGATTATTGGCAATTTGTTCGGGGCATTATGAAAAAATATTATTTGTGGTTTTGCACACACAATTTAAAAAAAACTCAAGATTTTTGGATCAAATTTCTTTTATATAGTTTTTTTTGCTCAGTTAAAAAAGCAGTGGACTCTATTAAGTAGAGAATACTTTTGCCAGAGTAGGCAAAGGGTTAATGGGAAAGCTGCCTAAAATGTAAGATGAGGACAATTATATTACCCCATATTGTGTCTTTTCTCTCTTTATCACATTCTCCCAATCAGAGACCTGGGGTTGTTATCACTGCTGTGATGTTGGCAGTTGTTGAAGCCCTAAAGCAAACTCCATGCTGAGAGGTGACTCAGTGAGTGAGCTCTATCTAGCTTGTTGCTACTTTTCTCTTCCCTTAATACCAATGTCTTTCAGTGCTAAATCTGAAACTTGAAAGGAAACTAACTCCAAGTACAAAAAGTATATGTAATTTTTCCTCCTAAAATTAGAGAGTGAAAATGTCAGAAGAGACAGGAGATGTCTAGTAATATATTTTTGGCATTATATCTGGTAAATATAATGTATCTGGTTATATATCTGGTAAATATAATGTGCCTGATACATTATATCTGGTAAATAGATTTTTCTTGAAAAATTTCTGCATAAAACTAAGCAGCAGGAAACACATTCTGTGATATTTATTTTTTCTGTTGTGATTACTGCTTTTGCTATTTAACTCCTGAGCTGAAATAAAGGTCTAACATTTGCTATTTGGAGATCTTAGTTTTAGCATTTAGCACTTAGTTCAAGGGCTGGGGGAACAGAAAAGAAACTTGTGAAAAAAATTTTTTAATCTTTTGTCTCTCCTCAGAATCTGAGCAGTGATAACTATCCTCCAAATCCTTCTAACCCTTATTTATGTTTGATTTTTTGGTTTTTCTTCCTTTTTATTGAACTAAAGTTGCCATTTTTAATCTTAACTGAGAACACTTGTTTTCTTCCAAAGCTCAGTTCTAGTCCAGTTTCCTAGCCTAGGCCTAGTTGTGTTCTCCTATTGAAATTACATTTTATCACTTTGTGAATATACTTTATTTATCTCAGTATTTGATGTATTTATTGCCTTTCTAGAATATAAGATCCTTGAGGGAAATCTAATTTTATTTTTGTCTAGGTATCTCAATACCTGAGTGACTTGCAGTTTGTAGGCATCTGTTGTTGAATGCAGTGACAACTGAGCCCCTATTATATGCCAGCTCATTTTTGGCACATGAGTTGAAGATAAATATAATATTTATAAATGATGATGTAAGTAGACAAACTATTCAATAAATATTAAGAATTACATAAATTTAAGTCAAATTTTGCAACTATTTTAACTGAAACCTATGGAAAAATTGACAGAGACTATTTCAACCATGTATTAAGAATAAATGATAAATCTGCATTACTTTCATCTGCACTCTCCATGACTCTTATGATCACTTTTGACTATTGCATAAAAATTAGCTTCGGGTGAGCCTTCACTTATTGCTCAAGATAATTTCCTTAAAGTACCCATTATTATTTAATTCAGTCAGGTGAACCTAAAGGAATACTATAAATTGGTATAAAGCTAAATGTAGTCTTTCCCTAACTGGGTGAAAATCCAACAATTGAAAATTACTGTGGGACCAACAACTAAATCATCTCCCATTCCACTTCTCCCCCCTCCCCCCTCTCCAATATCATGGGATAAACAAATTGACAGTTGACTGAAATCTTTGCTTGGCTTCATATAAGCATTTTCAGTCAGATAGTGAAGTAGGCAAGCTTGTCTCTTGTCTTTCCATTCCCATTTTTTACCTTCCTCCTCAGGAAACCGATTGTTCTCACACTATTTCTTGGCTACTTGAGGCTTCCCACTGCAGAGTGCACAGGGAACCCAAAACGCTCAGCCCCTTAGAATATAATTTTTTAAAAATTTGCCAGGCATGCTGTTTTCTTGGGGCCATGTTAAATGATAAATTCTAGACTAAGTTGAGAATAACATTTGCATTTTTAAAAGGGTTTAAAGTTCTTAACCAAAGAATAAAGTACTTAGGGCCTATGTCCATTCAAATCACTGATATAGTGAGCCTATGATGTTGTTCAATTTCAAGTGTGTCCAACTCTTTTTGGCCACATTTGCAGTTTTCTTGTCAAAAATCCTGTCATGGTTTTTTCGATTTCTTTCTCCATCCCATCTTATAGTTGAGGGACTGAGACAAATAGGATTAAATTATAAATTTAGAATTAAAAGTGATATTTTTGGTGACCTAATTCAACTCCTTTATTTATATATTTTTAAAAGAACAAATCAAGAAAACCCTAAATGATATAAAAGTTCAGAAATGATTTATTTAAGATCACATTTCTAGGATTTGAACCCAGCTCTTCTCATACTAAATCCATCTCTTTATTCACTGGACCAAACTATTTGATTTATTTGTTGTTATTCTCTCTTCTTTTTTTTCCTTTCCCTCCCCTCCTTCTCCCTTTCCTTCTTCCATCTCCCTCTTTTTCTTTTTCTCCCCCTTTGCCTTTGCCTTTTTAATATTTAACTTTGAAGGATTTTTCCAATAACTAAAATTTAGAGTTTTCATTGGTGATGGGCAAGCTAACTCGAGGTTCAGAGGAAAAGTATTCTTTTTAAATTCTTCTCTCCACCCCCCCCCTTTTCCAGAGGAAAGTTGGGTGGGGGTGAAATTGATGTCTTGGTAGCTTCTCTGTTATTTGCAGACTAAAAGTACCTGTAGCAAGATGGAAATTTTGGCAAACCACTCCAGCATCTTTGCCAAGAAAACCCCAAATGGGGTCAGGAAGAGTTGGACTGCTTCTGAAACAATTTAACAACATGAAGCAAGACAGTTGTAATATATGGGGACTGTTCAGGTTGCTGCTTTATGGGGACTGGGGTTGGAATCCAATTGCCTTCTCTCTCTCTCTAAGTGACTAAGGATGAATGAAGGAAATGCAAAGAAAAATAAATAATGTACACTAATATGTCTGAGTGAATCTTTTCAAGGAGAATAGCTACAAATATTTACAATCCCCTCAGTTATAGTTACAGTCATAAGATCTGAAGGAGTGAATGGATTAAAAACAAACAACTAGATTTCCTGCTTCAGCTGCATCTTCAATAGAGTTGACTTCTATGCAGGTGTATCTAACTTCTAGGATTATAATTACTATTCATATATATGATCATTTAAATGGTTTCAAGATACTTTCCTTAAGAACAGTTCTTCGTATAATGATCCTATCTTTAAATGATCATATCTTTTAATGATCATATCTTTAAAATGAAATATTTTCTGTATCCAGCAGTGGTGGTAATGGTACTGAATGTACCAATGGATGTAATTGAGAACTGTGACAAGTAATAAAATAGTTACACTGGCAGGAATGCAATTTATGATGTTCAAGACTGACTTACTCTTAGAGTTTGTCCTGGTTTAAACCTGGGTCTTGATGATCTTCTCATAGTCAAAGATAATGCTAATGTTGACTTTTAACTCTGCTACTGAGATATCGGAGGTTTGCCCATCTTTCATATCTTAATCAGCATGTTGAATGGTCTTGTATATACAGTAGAGGGGGTTTGGGATGCCTTTATAAATGACTACCCAAGAGACCATCCTATTCTGCCTGTGTTTTGGAAACAGGAGACTTTTGTACAAATCTTACTGATAGCTAGCTGTTGGTCTTTTTTCCAATGGTCCATAGAAATACTGGATTGTTAAAAACTGGGTTAAGAATTCCCTTTGTAATATTTCTGCCTCTCCCTCTCTCCCTACTTCTAACTCCAGCTTGCAATGCAATAATAGTTGTATTTCTTCCATAGAATATGCCATCCTTGAACCATTTTCTTCTTGGGGATGAAAGTGGTGTTCTAAATGCAGGGCCACAGCTATAATCAAAAAACTAACAAATCACATAATTAAGTCACCATGAAATTTAACCCCAATGCAAGGAGAAATTACTTCCTGTCACTCCCCCAAACACTTTCAGAGGGAGATTTGGGGCACTTAATAAAATTTCTGCCCACATACTTAAGATTTTATTAGCAGGTCAAGGCTTTTAAATTAAATTAAGAAATCCAGATGATAATATTATGGGAGTCTGGCAAAGCTCCAATGAATATGATCCACAGTATTTTATTTTTATTAATCTGGACTCTGATTTTCATTTGTAGTTGACCACCTCTTGTCTAGTAGAGTTTTATATTTTGTAAGCCATACTTTAACTAGGTAGTGAGTGTAAACTAAGCCAGTGTGTATATCCCCTGTATTGCATGAAACCATGTAATTAATCCATTGAACTTTGAATTTTGGGTTCTATATTCTTGTAATTTATCATTATTTCTTGCTCCAGCCCACTTGAACTTTACCTTCTAGTAAAAAAAAAATTGTTAAGCCAAAACATTCCCAATAGTAACTGAGTGACAATATTGTTCATAGTATACCTCTCCGCTCCCTTTATTTGGAGAAAAGAGGTATGACTCATTCATTATTTGTTGTTTAGGATCATTATTGTCTTTTCAGTTTCTCAGAGTAGGAGTTTACCTTTTGATTTACTTTCAAATTCTCAGAGGAACTATATTAAAAATAAATTCAGGACAACAACTTATTTTTGCTGCAAATAATAGCTATAGCAGCAACTACTTCCCAAGTCTGAAGGGCCTCATTTTAGAGAAATGAGGGAGGTTGGGATACCAGATCAGTTCTTAATCTTTTCTCTATGTAAGTATGTATCATGGACTACTTAACAATGTCACAGTTTTTAAATGCATAAAATAAAATACAAAGGAGAACCAATGAAACCATTTATATGGAAATATAGTTGTCAAAACAAAAAAAAAAATGTTCAGGAACATTTAAGAACTTCTGGCTGGATAGTGGGGATGCAAGATGCTACTTTTAAATAATTTTTACAAAATCGCCATAGTATTGCAGTGGAACTGGCAAGACTATTTTATTCATGGTTTGAAATTCTTGCTAATATGGTAAAAAAAATTGGGACACAAATTAGTATCTCTTTTTAGAATAAAAAGGATTCTAACATCTAATTTTACCATATGTGCATTAAAATATGGCAAGGGGCAGCTAGGTGGCGTAGTGGATAAAGCACCGGCCCTGGAGTCAGGAGTACCTGGATTCAAATCCAGTCTCAGACACTTAATAATTACCTATCTGTGTGGCCTTGGGCAAGCCACTTAACCCCATCTGCCTTGCAAAAACCTAAAAAAAAAAATATGGCAAGCTATACCTCTGATCCTTTTTATGTATGGCCTTTTATAGTTTACAGTTGTCAAGTTTGCATGGATTTGAAGAAACCTTTTTGAGAAAATGCATCAAAATAATCATTCAGTGCTCAGTCATCAAATATCCATAGTTTAGCTACTACAGTTTTGAGATGAGCCTGTTGTTTGACATTACATTTCTTCCAATCAGCTTTAAAATCTGCCTGGAAACTGACTTTCTTTTGTACTGGAAAGCATTTTATTTTTTCCTAATTACATGTAAATATAATCTTTAATATTCATTTTTATAAGATTTTATTTCCAAATTTTTCTTCTTTTCCTCTCCCCTTCCCAAGACAGCAGACAATCTGATATAGGTTATACATGTATAATGAGGTTAAATGTATTTTCACATTACTTGTGTTGTGAAAGAAGAATCAGAACAAAAGGGAAAAAGCCATGAGAAAGAAAAAACAAAGACAAAATGAAAATGGGGATAAGCTAGGTGGCACAGTGGATAGAGCACCAGCTCTAGAGTCAGGAGGACCTGAGTTCAGATGCAGACTCAGACACTTAATAATTACCTAGCTGTGTGACTGTGGGCAAGTCACTTAACCCCATTCATTGCCTTTCAAGGAAGGAAGGAAGGAAGGAAGAAAATGACATGCTACGATCTGCATTCAGAATGCCATATCTTTTTCTTTTAATGTGTATGACATTTTACATCATGAGTCTTTAGGATTGTCTTGGATCATTGCATTGCTGAGAAAAGTTAAGTCTATCATAGTTGACCATAAAACAGTGTTGATTTTTCTATGCACACTGTTCTCCTAGTTCTGCTCACTTCACTCAGCATCAGTTTTTTCAGGTTTTTCTGAAATCTGCCTGCTCATCATTTCTTAAAGAACAATAACATTCCATGTACCACAGTTTGTACATCCAATTCTCCAATAAATGGGCATCCCCACAATTCCCAATTCTTTGCCACCACTAAAAGAACTATATTTTTGTACATGTGGGTCCTTTTCTCTTTTTTATGATCTCTTTAGGATATAGTTCTAGTAGTGGTGTTACTAGATCAAAGGGTATGCAGTTTTCTTGCTCTTTGGGTATAATGGAAGCTGGCCTTTTTTGGAGATTTTGGTTTTGTGAACTCTCTTTCACATTCTTTAAGAACCCATATAGATAGTCTAGCTGAAAAAAAAAAGCAGTATTGTCCGGAGAATTAGCTAAACACATGTTACAAATCCATACTTAACAATCAATCTCTAACTTTCTAGAAGCTAGATTTAGAACTTTCATGTTCTTTTTCCCTTTCCTAAGGCAAAGCACCTCTGCTGGGATACCCTATTAGGGGTATGTCCCCATTCATCTGTTGTTTACATTCTTTGGCTTAACCAGGTTCATTACTCATTCTATTAGAGCCCTCTCTAACCACATTCCAAAGTGAATATAGTCTCATCTGATAAGCCTTTAGAGGGAGAGAACCCTAGAAAGTTCTCTGGACCCTCTTGAGTTTCTAGGCCATATTATAGCAGAGCAAAGGTTTAGAAACAGTGGATTGGGTTTTTAATCTTATATTAACATAAAAAGTGAATGAAAATCAACCAAGCACTTATTAAAAACTTACTTATTAAGATCCAGGGATTATGGTAGGTACTGAGAACAAAAAGACAGAAAAGAAACAGTCCTTCTCTTGGGAAACTTATATTCTTTCAGGGGAAATAATATATATATATATATATATATGTATGTATGTATGTATGTATATGCATATACATATATATATATATATACATGCAAAATAAATACAAGGTAATATTTGGAAGGAATATCAACTGGAGTTTTTATTTGCTCATCCCTATTTCAGTCATGCCTAACTCCTTGAGACCCCATTTGGAATTTTCTGGACAAAGATACTGGAGAGTTTTGCCATTTCCTTCTCTAGCTCATTTTAAAGATGAGAAAACTAAATCAAATAATATTAAGTTAATGTCTGCCCAGGGTCACACAGTGTCTGAAGCCAGATTTGAACGCAGGAAGAGTAGTCTTCCTGACTCCAGGTCTGACACTTTATTCACTGTGCCACTTAACTGCCCTAGCAGCTGAGAGAGAATTGCTAATTTGTATTAGTAAAGAGTTTCTGCACTGGTGACATTATAGGTTCAGGAAAGCTTAATATACAAAGTGACATTTGAACTAGATTTTGAAAAAGACTAGAGATTCTAGTAGGCGAAGGAAAGGAGGGAGTACATTCCAAGTCTAGAGGGAAGGTAATGCAAAAGCATGGAGATATATATGGTAGGGCAGAATGGATGAATCCTATAATTTGGGAAGGGGTGTAATATAGTTAGATAACCTGGAGCCAGATCATGAAGGATTTGTCAAATAGAAATTTGTATTTGGGCTTAGTGATAATAGGGAACCACTGAAATCAGGGTTTATGATAAGATCAGATTTTTATGTAGTAAACAGTCATCTGTACATTTTAGAAAATCACTTTGATAATTTTGTGGAAAATGGAATATAAAGGAGAGAAACTGGAAGCAGAGAAATGAATAAGGAATCCAGGAAGGAGAAGAGCAAATAATGATCAAGTGCCCTATTATGTGTGTGTGGGGTACAAATATAATAAATAAAACAATTTCTCTTTGCATGGAATTTACATGAGGGTGTGGTGGCTTTATGAGTGACGAGAAGGGAATGGATATGAGAAGTATTATTGAAGTAAAATTGACCAAAAATGGCTATTTATTGGATATGTGAGTGGAGGGAAAACGAGGTATCAAAGATTACCATGAGGTTGTAAAATATCTAGGTTATTTGAAGGGTGATAATGCCCTTGTTAAAAATAGCAAAACTTCCATATGTGTCTAACCTATAATAGATTACTTTCTGTCATGGGGAAGGGGAGAGGGAGGGGAGGGAGAAAAATGTGAAACTTAAAACCTTACAAAAATGATTGAAAATAGCTATCTTTGTACATAATTGGAAAAATAAATATTTTTTAAAGTAGCAAAACTTCAAAGAGGGATGTGTTTTAGGATTAAAAGGAGTTACATTTTGGTTATGGTAAATTTGAGATGTCTACAAGACATGGAGTGCAATGTCCAATAAATGCTTGGTTGATAGATGATGGGAACTAGGTTATATAGAAAAGAGAATGGCTAGACTGGGAGTCAGGAAGAATTAAATTCAGCCTCAGATATGAACTAGCTGTATGATTCCGAACAAATTCCTTGACCTCGCTTTGCCTCAATTTCTTCATCTGTAAAATGAGGATAATAATATCTACTTTTCAGGGTAGTTGTAGGTACAAATTGAGGTAACATTTGTAAAGTGCTTTGAAAAAATTAAGTAAAAATAAATTATAGAACAGACTAAATTATCATTTACAAGCCAATATAAGGATGATACAAAATAGCTTTTGTATTAATTGTAGAAAAGAGTGTAGCTTCATGTGAGAGAAAATGTGGTACAGTGATTAGAGTCAGCTTTGCATTGAGGAAGACCACAGTTCAGATCCTTTATCTTATGTACATTTGTTATATCACTAATAGTAAGTTGCTTATCCTTACAGTACTCCTGGAATATCTTTAAAAGTATAAGTTACAATAGAGCTACTAATTTGCATTGATGGTGATAGTATCTGCCCTGATGAAATTATAGGTTTAGAAGAGCAAATTGACTCTTTTATGCTTAAATTCTTAAGTCTTCTGTCTCCATCTGCTGATTCTTTCCTTGCCACATAACACACATTATCTTATCCTTAAAAACAATTTCACTTAATTCTCCCATACTCACTAATTACCATCCTATAGTCATATACCATCCCTTTTAGTTAACTAGTCCTACTATGTGCTAAGCTCTGGTGATACAAAGGCAAATCAAATAAAAACACAGATCTACCGCTTTCAAGGAACTTGTAGTCTAATAAAGGGGTCAACATGAAAATAATTGTGTAAAAACAGTATATATACATATATAGAGATATAGAGATATATATAAAATTGGGGAAGAGAGTAGTCTCAGAGGGAAAGCACTAAGATTAAGAAGGATTAGTCAAGGCTTCTTTGGAACATGAAACTTAAGCTGACACATAGAAGCCAGGAGGTGGAGATGAGGAAAAGTCTTCCAGGCATGGATTACAGCCAATGAAAACATTCATTTGGTAGATGGAGTATTGTGGGCAAAGAGATCCATGTTATTGGATTGCAGAGGATATGGAGGGAGAGTAGAGAGTAAAGGATAAGACTAAAAGGGGACCAAATTATTAAGAGCTTTAAAAGTAAAATTATTTGCTTTAGGAAGATGACATATACAGATAAGTGGAGATGGATTGTAGTGAGTAATAAGTACAGAATTTAACAACAGATTGGAGAGAGGAGTCAAGGATGACATCCAGGTTCCAATCTGGTTAACTAGAAGTATGGTAGCTCCCTTGAGAGTATTTGGGAAGTTAGGTAGAGGTAGAGGGTTTAGGGGAAAAGATAATGAGTTCTTTATTCCTTTTTTTCTTGTTTGCTTTTTTGCAAGGCAGTGGTGTTAAGTGACTTGCCCAAAGTCAAATAGTTTAATAAGAATAGTGTCCTCTTGACACAACTTATTAAATATTAAGTATCTGAGACCAGAATTGAACTCAGGTCCTCCTGACTCCAGGGCTGGTGCTCTATCCACTGAGTCACCTAGCTTCTTGATACTAGCTGTGTGACCCTAGGGGCAAGTCACTTAATACAGATGACCCTGGAGGATACAGTGAGGCTGGTGACTTAGCCCAGTACCCCTCTCATTCAAATCCAATTCATGTGCTTGTCATAGCATCATCTCCCTGATGACATGGTCTTCTTCAAGAGTGAAGGATCAGAACACATAATGAGTTTGGTTTTGGACCCTTTGACATTACGGTCTTTATAGGACGTCCAGTTTAAGATTTCTAAAAAGCATTTGGAAACATGAGGCTGGATGTTCAGCTAAATTGTGCTGGCAAAGTAGATCTGAGGAGCGGCTAGGTGGCACAGTGGATAGAACACCGGCCCTGGAGTCAGGAGTACCTGAGTTCAAATCCAGCCTCAAACGCTTAATAATTACCTAGCTGTGTGGCCTTGGGCAAGCCACTTAACCCCATTGCCTTGCAAAAAAAAAACCTAAGAAAAGAAAAGTAGATCTGAGAGTCATTTGAAAATTGATTATAATTGAAACCATGGGAAGCAATGACTTCAACAGGTGAAATAGTGTGATGGTGATGATGATGTTGTCCTTCATTCTTGAAGAAGACCTTGACATCAGGGAGGTGCTGCCATGACAAGAACATGAATTGGATTTGAATGAGGGGGCTGATGTGCTAAGTCACCAGCCTCACTTTCTCTCCTCCAGAGTCATCTGGATCCAGTGGCCAGATATGAATCAGGATGACTGGAGATGGCAATAGAGGTAAATAACTTGCCTGAAAACACAGTGAGTATCAAGTGTGTGAAGCTGGATTCAAACTCTTGTCCTCCTGACTCTAAAACCAGTACTCTAATCCCTTCTCCATCTAGTGAAATAATATAGAGGGACAAAAGAAGATGACCCAGGACAAAGCCTTAACTTCCTACTCACACTGTTAAGGACATGGTCTCCCATCCTCCCCACCCCACTCTAGGGCATATCCTCTGAGATTGCTTTCCTTTTACTAACTTTCCTCTGTCTTGTTTGAACATAGTTCCTTGAAGGTTGCTCTTCCTCCACACCATTATAATGTGAGTTCCTTGAAAGAACAAAGAAAGAGGAAACAGACCCATTTGTGCAATATTATTTATAGCAGCACTTTTTTTTGTGGTGACAAAGAATTGGAAAGGTAGCCATCAATTAGGGAAGTTGATCAACAAATTATGATATATTGATTGTAATTTCCTATTATGCCATAGGAAATGATAAATTGGGATAGTTTCAGAGAAACTCTTGAACTGATACATAGTAAAATAAACAATGATAGAACAACATATGCAGTAACAAACACATAAAGACAACTTTGAAAGCACTGGAAATTCTGATCCAACCATAATAATAAAGAACTGAAACTGAAACACCTCTTGAAAGAGATAATGGACTCCAGATGCAGAATAAGACATATATTTTTGACATAACTTATATAGAAACTTATTTTGCTTCACTAAATATATTTGTTAAAAAAATAATTTTTCTCCATTTTTTTCTTCCATGGGTATGAAGATGGGAGGAGATGAGAGTGAGAGAAAATAAATGCCTCTTAATTGAAAAATGTCCAATGAAATTAATAGAAAAGAATGTGAGTTCCTTAGGAGAGGACCTTGTTTTTGCCTTTTTTTTTTTTTGTAAGTGAAGAACTTGGCACATGGTAGACATATACATGCTTATTGTTTGAGGTGATGTGCTTATAGATAAACGTATGTATCTATTTAGGTGAAGCACAATACAACTTTTGACAAAATACTATTCTGAGAATATTACAAATTGCCTACCTCAGACCTAGGCATAGGAGTGAAAGAACATAGAATTTTGAACGGAAAGTACTATACTAACTGGATTGATCCTTTCATTTTGTAGACAAGAAAATTGATAATCATCAAAGTTGGTGTTTGCCTGAGTTCACAAAGGTGGTAGTAAAACAGAAACACAATTTGAATCCAGTTCCTTTAGTCAGCTACCCACTGTATGAACTTGGCTAAGTTGCTGGATTGCTCTTAGACTCAATTTCACCATCTATAAAAATTGGATGAAATAGGAATAAAGAGTTGGCTACAGAACATTTTTCATTTTTTATAATACTACACAATTGTAGTGATCTAGTGCCTCCTTTGCATTACTTCTAGTCTTTGGCCCTTCTCTGAAAGTTAAATCCTTTTTGGTCATTATCTTATGCCAACTTCATCTGGCTTTCATTTGCCCTTAGGTTTTTCAGTGGTGGATAGTCTTTTGATTTATCCTGAGTTTTATTTACTATATCAATAGAAAACCCATGTTTTTAACATCCTTGATGTAAATGTAACTTACCACTGATGTTACACATTGTCAGTATTTGGGGGAAACAGCTCTAGAAAGTCCTCTGTACCATATTGAGTCTCTAAACTAGCAGATTTTGTTATTATATTACGTATATATAGTATATAGAGGACAACTGGATTGATCCTTTCATTTTGTAGACAAGAAAACTGAAAATCAGCAAAATTGGTGTTTGCCTAAGCATATGTCTATATCTATATCTAAATATCTTACTTCTTCAGCATTCGAGGTCTCAACTTCTTTCCCATTTGAAATCCACAAACTTCATCTCTCTCTCTCTCTCTGTCTTTGCCTCCTTCCCTCCTCTCTTCCCCAAACACTTGGATAGGACAAAGTTCAGATCATGTCCCACTTTCATTCAAAAACCTTCTCTGTCTTTTTATTTCCTCCATGATAAAATATTAGCCTGGCATAATTTAGGTTCTATGTAATTTGACTACAGTTTTGCTTGATATGAAGTAGTGATTCTGTAATGCAGAGGCAGATAAATTTGCCCAGTGAGGAGCGTGCAGAGTCTGGAGTAAGGAAGAATTAAGTTCACATTTGATTTTAGTTACTTTAAATGTATGACTCTGCCTTACTAACTGTAAAATAGGGTTCATGTTAACACCTGCCTTTTGATAATTAAATGAAATGATATTTTAAAACACATTTCACAGTGTCTGATCATAGTTGGCATTTAATAAATATTTGTTCCCTTTCTCACTGTATCACTAATGAAAAGTAGTAGAAAATTACTACACTTGGAAAAAGCTTTTTAACAGAACTTAAAACTGCCCTACTAGGGGTCACAGTATCATGTACAATTTGATTCCTCTTTCTCAACTGCACTTTGACAGTTACAAATCTCCATAAACATTCAGATTCTCACAGTCAGAAGAATGCATCCATCAGACCTCTCAGAACTGTATTTCTCTCTCTTTTATGAACTTATTTTATTTTCACATAATGCTTATTTGTTTGCCTGTTTTTATCTTTTCTAGTAAACTGAACTTCTTGATGTCATAGATAATGTTTTATTCATACTTTTTTACTTTTGCTTATCACTGTTCCTAGCACAGTAAATCAGCCAACAAACATCAAGTGCTGACAATGTGCCAGGATTGTGCTAAGCCAGGGAGATAGAAACAAAACCAATTCTAGGTTTTCACAGTCTCAGGACTCACACTCAAGGAAATCACAGTCTAATGAGGTAAACAACTTAAAAACAACTATGAAAGAATCGGAGAGATGCAGAGGAGGAAGGGGAAATGGGGATAATTAACAAAGGGAAGATGCTAGAATTAAGGAGTATGGGAAAGGCTTCTTATAGTAGAACCTTTTACTGAGAATTGATGAGGTCAGGAGGCAGAAATGAAAAGAGAATTCCAGACAAGGGAAATTGAGTGAAAAATGATTAGAGGTAGGAATTGTGGTGCTTCATGTAAGGTTCTTAATGTTTATTGAATTGAATTTTTAAAATATTTCCCTAAAAGTTAATGTAAGACATGAAGGTAGATTTTCATCTTGTCTGTCAGTTGGAGTTTTGTTATTGTTTTGTTATTTATGATAGTTTTTATGCAGAGGTATGCTGCTTAGTGTTTTTTTAAAAACTGTCTCTTTGGGAGGAAATATAAACATACAGTACTTTTAAGGTTAAAATGTATTTTAATACTTTCTCCATCATTTTTTTAAAGTTGATACAGACAATAAAACAATAAATCAAAGCCTGATTTGTAGTTTTCCAAATTCCTAGTTATAAATTTTATATACATTGAAAATTTTAAAATTAACTAGAGCTGGTTAGACCTGACTGCAGCCCTCTCCTCTCTTCTCATGAGCTATCTCTAGCAACTAACAAAATGTCTCTAGTTTTCCTGTCCAGATGATCCAGAACAGGCTTATCATTGGCTTTCTTCCTTCCCAGGTTTGCTCCCTAGTGGAATAGTGGTCATTACATGTATTCTATAAACATCTATTCCTGCAATCAGGAATTCATCATATTCATCTTGACAGGTGGTAATAATCTTGTTTTGACCCAAGCCTATTGTGGTAATAGACCTGTTTGACCTAAGCCAATTTGTTCGTAATAAGTTTCTGAAAAGCTCATACTCACTTTTTAAGAAATACTTACCTATATAATGTTTACATCCACTAAAAACAATAATTCTAAAAAAATTTTAAAACCCCTTAAGTATTTATTCATTGCCTACCTAGTCCAATATATTGCCATAAGTCCAAAGACTACATTCTAATAGGAGAAACAAGTACAGATGAGCATATAAAGTAATAAATACAAATGAATACAAAGTAGCACAGGAGGAAGGGATCTTGCAGTTGGGAAGATCTAGAAAGGTGTCAAAAAAAAGATGGTGTTTGAGCTGTATTTTATGAAGTGTTTTTTGATGCAGAAGTAAGGAGGGAATGCTTTCTGGAAAGGACACAGATAGGGAGATGAGGAGATCCCTGTGAAGACTAGAGAGAAGTCTAGTTTGATTGGATTACAGAATTTAGAAGAGAAAGTAATTTCCATTGAGACTGGAATGATTGGTCAGGACCAGGTTACTGTTATTGTTAAGTCATTTCAATTGTGTCCAGTTCTTTGTGACCCCATTTTGGGGGTTTCTTGGCAAAGATGCTGGAGTGGTTGGCCATTTCCTTCTCCAGTCTATTTTATAGCTGAGAAAACAGACAAACAGGTGACTTGGCCAGGCTTATACAGAGAGTAGGTATCTGAGAACAGATTTGAATTCAGAAAGATTAGGCTTCCATATTCCAGACCTGGTTGACATTGAAGGCATTGAAAGCTATAGAGAAGAGTTTATATTTTATTTTAAGAGCAATATAGGACCATGACTGTTTATTGAGTATAGAGAGGACCCATGATCATTGAATTTGCTTTTCTCATCTTTCTATATTGTGTCAGGCTTTGAAAGTGTTATGAATACAAATATCTATATTACTGCTTTAAAGAATAGGCAGAGGGTGGCTAGGTGGCTCAGTGAATAGGGCACAGGCCCTGGAGTCAGGAGTACTTGAGTTCAAATCCAGCCCCAGACACTTAATAATCACCTAGCTGTGTGACCTTGGGCAAGTCACTTAACCCCATTTGCCTTGCAAAATCCTAAAAAAGAGAAAAAAAGAATAGACAGATTTATAAAGACAGATTAGAATATCTTTACTTGTTAATTATGATTAGAACATAGTATTAAATGTGTCAACTTTAAAGTATACTCCTGATCATGGTGAAGTGGGAGCTGGTTGATACATTACTTTTATTATGTAGTATTATCATTGTTATTATTCCTTCCAGTTCTAAAAACTTAAGAGCAACTTAGACCTAGAATGTAGTCTCTCAGTTTCTAGGCTATATATCCCTGATTTTCCCCAAAAACCTATGGGTGAGTGACTTGGAATTAGGAAAACCTGAGTTCAAATCCATCCTTAAAAGACACTTACTAGCTGTGTGACCCTGCGTAAGTCTTTCTTTCTCAGTTTTCTCAGTTGTGAAATGGAAATAATAGCCCCACCTCTCAGAGTTGTGAATGTGTGTGTGTGTGTGTGTGTGTGTGTGTGTGTGTGTGTGTGTAGAGAGAGAGAGACAGACAAACAGACAGACACAGACAGACACTAATTAGCCCAATTGGATTCTATGCTGGGGGGTACATATATATATATATATATATATATGTATATATATATATATATATATATACATATATATATATATACACACATATATGTATATACACACACACACATAACAAAACACAGATGATTATTAGGAGGGGCCCCCTGTAATTTTATGTATCTAATTCTTTCCAGTGTAAGTCATTGGTGGTGGTGGTGGTGGTGATGGTGATGGTGTGCGTCCTCATCTGTCTTTGGTTTACTTTTGTACTAATGCAGCCTGTTGTTCTTTCTAGGTATTACTTTTTCAAGAAACCTTTTTGGCAAGCAAATCTATGATAAAGAATACAAGTAATAGAGGAAGTTATAACTGTTATTTTTCAAGTGACAAACTGTTAATGTCAGAATGGCTCACGTAAGACTACTGATAAAACTATTCTGTAAAAAACTTTTTCACCACAGAAAATTCTGGAAGTTTGGTGCAGTGATTTTTTTCTTTATGGTGTTTTTGATTTTAATGCAAAGAGAAGTAAGCGTTCAAGATTCCAAAGATATATCAGGGATCGAAAAAAACAAAAACAAGATGTTTAATCTAATGATAGAAGCTGTGAACAATATTAAAGATGTGATGCCCAAAATGCAGATAAGAGCTCCTGTTAGACAAAATAATGCTGCTGGGGATAGACCATGTTTGCAAGGATATTACACAGCAGCAGAACTGAAGCCTTTTTTAGATCGCCCACCTCAAGACTCCAAAGCCCCTGGTGCTTCTGGGAAACCATTCAAGCCGGACAATTTAAGCCCCGAAGAACAAAAGGAAAAAGAGAATGGGGAAGCCAAACATTGTTTTAATGCTTTTGTTAGTGACCGGATTTCATTGCACCGAGATCTTGGACCAGACACTCGACCTCCTGAGTATGTGGAAGACCACCTGCCTACCCATCGTCTTATGTTTACAACAGTGTTAGTGTATTTAGATCAGTACCTAGGTATCTCAGCTGAAGTCTGAAGGCAACATTTTGAAAAATAACTTTAATTTCAGTATATAAGTAATTTTGTTTTTGCTGTTATTACAAATGGTGGTGTCACAGTGTTGAAGATTTAGAGCTTAATGAATAAGCTCCCTCCCTTTTCCTGTTTTATGGAACAGGAGATTGAGGCTTGGAAAGGACAAGCTATTTACTTTGGCTAGCAAGTGTCTTAGGTGAAATTCAAAGCTAGGTTTTCCTGACTTCAAGTCAATAATAATAATAATTATTATTATTATTATTAACTAGCATTTATATAGTGCTTTAAGGTTTTCAAAACATTTTTAAAATACTATTTCATTTTATTTTGACAACTATGAGAGGTAAGGGCTATTATTTTCCCCTAAATTACAATTGAGGAATCTGAAATAAAAGTTAAGTGACTTGCCCAGGGTCACACAGCTAGCAAATGTCTAAAGGATGAATTTGAACTCAGGATTTCCCAACTCCAGGTCAATTCACTCATGGGCTTTTGGGGAAAGTCAGGTACATATGACCTAGAAATTAAAACTAAATTCTAGGTCTAGCTTGTTCAAAGATTATTGGAACTGAGACAAATACTAATAATAATGACAATAATAAATGCTTATATTTTCAAGTAAGTTTTAATGTGCATAAAATACTTTTACAAACCTGAATGCACTCCATGCATATAAATGGCACAACTCATATTAGAGATAGAAACAGTCGGTTAAGTCTTTCAGTGTATGGGTATGTATATAAATATGTGTTTTATAAAATGTATAGAAACATATCCACACTGTATATAATGTTTCTTCTAGTTCTAATATGAACATGTCTATGTAGTGTGAACACAGGTGAAACATTTCATGCATATTTCTTACATAATATGTAAAGGGGAGACATACCTTCCTACCTCAGAAGAATATTGAAATAAAGGTGTTAAGTATAACTAAACTAATAGAAAGACATTTTTAAAAATTCTATAGGAATAATACTAAGATACTTTGTAATTTAATAAAATGCCCAAATATTTTGCTGGTTGACTTATTTAAAGGCATCCTAGAATAGTTATTTCCACCAGAGTTCTGCCTTCTAGGAATTGAAAGCCATTATACCATTTCTTAAAAATCTACTTCCTTTTGTACCAGTGAATGCTTAGAACTTAAAAGTTATTTTTCATCTTTACTATCTAATAAGATTTATTAAATTAATTTTGTATGGCTTACCTTATATGGAGTAGTTTGAATGGAGTGTATAACTCTTGTCATTTTCTCTCTAGTTATAAATTAATTATAATTTTTTACATGAGGTGATATTAAAGGTTAATAGTAAACTAAAGAATTATTAGCAAAAACCATTGTTATCAGTATAACTTGATTTTAAGGGTACATGATAAGTATAAAACATAAGCAAACAACATAGACACCCTTGCCTTTCCTGTTTTAACAGTATTCACTTTTGGTAGCTTAATAGGTTGCAGTGAGGGGAATGGGGGGGGGTGTCTAACTATCCTTGTCTTTTCTGCCAAGATGATTAAGATTTCCCTGATTAAGCCAGATTATACTGAAACTGAAGTTGACAGGATGGGTTTCTTTTTTTTTTTTGACTGTCTAGTCTCTTCTATGTGATTTTAAGTAAATTAGTATAATTCTTATAGGAACATAATGAAATGAAAGAACAGCTGTAGAATATTTTACTTTTGATATAAGGGGCTCTATCAACTTTTCCTAATAATAAAGCAACTGAAATATACTTCTCAAAATACCCAGTTTTTCTAAGTGCTCTCACTCTCAACCTTCTTTCTCTTTTTCATAAACATACCTACATAAATACATGTATCTAAACACATGTATGTATATTGTATGTTTATGGAATACAGAATTGATTCCTGCAGTAGGAAGGCATTCATGTTTCATTATGTTGATTTGGGGTTAATGCTTGAAAGAAAAATTGTTCCACAAAACCATCGTTATGAATTTTTGCTTTTCATCACAATTTGGTTTTTATTCAAGATAGACTTAATTCCAACTCAGCATTGAGAAATCCCATTTTCAGTCCTCTATAGAAGAAGAAACATTAACTTTAGTTGCTCCTAATCATTAAGTAACTTAAGAATTCCTTATTACTTAAAAACATAGTTATCTAAAAGCCTCAAATTGCTGAGGACTAACTTGATTTAATTTCTTGGTTGTTTTTTTTTAACTTTGAAGTCAACACAAGTGAAAAATGACAAATTGTGAGCACTAATATCCATTTGAATAATTGCTTTTCTTAACTCTTACCCTCTGGACCCTTAGAAAAATAGGTATATTCAGATCCTATTAAAAACTTAGAGTTAAAAGTTCCCATCCCAGTTTGGGGGATAAACAAATTTCATTATTTTAGTTTAATCATTTTAAATGGTTTTATCACTTTAAATGGATACTGCTTATTTTAATTTAGTGTAAGCCAACAGTTTTCTTAGCTACCATTTCTTACTGTTAATTCATATCAATACTTAATTGATTAAATACTTAGCTCTTTCTCAAACTGTTGTCTAATCATCTCTTTAAAATGTTTTTTTAAAGTTTCTCGTACTAATTGTTGAATGAAAATTGTGTAAGTTGATTGGAGATTCTACAGTGAAATTCTATGATAATATTGACTGTGATGCTTGTATATTCATCTTCTGCCTTGAATTTAGAAGCTACAGGCTTAACCCTCAAAAGTCTAGCTAAAACTTGTCCAAAAGAGAAAATTGTAGGATACCTACAGAAAAACAGGTTTAAATGTTCATGTTTGTTATTCTCAAGAATTTCTCCACATCTTTGCTTATAATTGTAAGAATGAGTTATATATAAGAGGAACTGTAGTTTAAAAACCCTCAGCATTACTGCCTCCCCCCTTTTTTGAATACTACTTTGAATAGAGAAGACAATAAAAATGCCAGACTTTAAAAATATTTTCCCTGAAAATATTTATTATGGAACTTTAGGTAATTTTCACATATTTTATTGCTTGTGTTTTCCATGTGCCATACTAGAAATCAGGTTTGTATTTGTTAATCTTGTTTTTCATGATCATAGTCATGTATTCTGTATTTAAATAGGCTGAGTCCTTGATTTAGGAGAAACATTTTTAAATTATAGTTTAAATAAGAAAGAGAAGAGAAATATTCATTTTGGGCACCACACTTCTATCTCAAATCCAGAATATAAATTGGAAGGAAGCTCAGAAGTCCAAACCATACCTGAATTAAAATGCCACATACTACATACCCACAAATAATTATTCAGTTTTTACTTTAAGACTTAGCATAAAGGAAGGAGGGGGTAGGGAGGAAATCCATAGGTTTCTATGGCATCTTCTTCCACTTATAGATAACTCCTAATTGTTGAGAAGTTTTTTTCCTTATTCCAAGTCTAAAGTTCTCTCATTCTTGCTTCCAAGCATTGCTCCTACTTCTGCTATCTGATTCCAAGAAGCAGAAGTTTAATTCTTCTTCCATGTATTAACCTTTCAAATAACTCAAAAGTTGCTATCGTATTCCTCCTGAATATGTTCTTCAGACTAAAGATTCCAGTTTTTCTCAGTTCTTATAAAGTATGAATTCAAGATTTTTTTTTCTCATTCTGGTTGCTTTCCTTAGGATACCTTTTGCCTTTTCAGCATCCTTCCAAAATGTTGTCCATCTGGAGTTTGCAGTATTCCAGACATCATCTGACTGGATCTGGGTTTATAAAAGGATTATTTCTTCCCTAGTCCTTGTTATTGTTCAGTTGTATCTAACTCTGCAACCCCAAATTGTATTTTTCTGGCAAAAATACTAAGTGATCTGCCATTTCTTTTCCAGTTCATTTAACAAATGAGGAAACTGAGGCAAATAGCATTAAGTGATTTGCCCAGGGTCACAGACCTAGTAAGTGTCTGAGGCTAGATTTGAACTCAGGAAGAGGAATATTCCTTACCCTAGTGCAGCACTCTTATCTACTGTGCCACTTAGTTGCCCTCTTGTCCCTAGTTAGGGACTCTGCTTATTTTAATTTAGTGTAAGCCAACAGTCTTCTTAGCTACCATTTCTTACTGTTGGATTCATATCAGCACTTAGTTGATTAAATACTTAGCTATTTTTCAGACTGCTGCCTAATCATATGTCTTCTTATACTTTTAAGGTTAATTTTTTTCTTAAATCCAAGTTTAAGCATTCACATTTATTCCTGTTAAATTTCATCAGCTCAGATTTAGTACAATGTACTATCTTATTCAGAATCTTTTTTCTCTTCAATGATTTTTAGTTATCCTTTCCAACTTTATGAATCTATGAATTTGATAAGTATTTAATTTGCTAGTAATTAATTTCCTTCAGTGCTTTTTCAGATCTATCCACCTTACCTCCCAGTAATGCTTCATTTTATTCCCTACAAATCCTCAGCCTTCCAAGTGCCATTATTATTTCCTTATATCAGAGACAGCCTAGAGTAGTGGATGGAGAACTGCATCAGAGTCTGGGAAACTTGGTCCTACCTTTTGTACATAGAAGCTTTGTGTGTGTATATATATGTGTGTGTGTGTGTGTATATATATATGTATATATATATATGTATATACATGTATATATATATAAATCATTCTCTGACTGATCATGTGACCTTAGGTAAGTCACTTACTTTCTTGATGCCCTTGGTATTTCCCTAAGTCATTAAGTTGCTGAGAAGGTATAATATACTCTGTTAAGGGGATTTTCCTCACCTGAAAGTCTCCTGCACCAGTCAAATCACATCCTAATTCCTATCCTTATCCTCCTATTAAAAAAAAAATTGCTATCAAACGTAGCTTGAAAAATTTACCATATGACATAGCTTGAAAATAAACAGTTTATATGTTTCAAAGTACCTCGAGTTGCTTTAGAATTTAGCTAGAATCAGGAGAGAACTTTTTCTGCTTGGTTATAAACTGAGGTATACTTGTCTCATCCTGAGAAGGTTTATCCTTCATTTTGAGGAAGACCACATCAGGGAGGTGATACCATGACAAACCTATGAATTGGATTTGAGTGAGGAGGTGCTGTACTAAGTCATCAGCTTCACTTTCTGCTCCAGAGCCATCTGAGTCCAGTGGGCAGATATGCATCTGGATGACTGGAGATGGCCCTGGATGCAGGGCAATCAGGGTTAAGTGACTTGTCCAAGGTCACATAGTTTATAAGAGTCAGATCCAGATTCGAACTCCTATCCTCCTGAATCCAAGGCCAGTGCTCTATCTACTGCACCACCTAATTGCCTCTACTGAGACAATAAACAGAAAAAAGGATCATGCTAGACTTTTATATAACTCAGGATTCAGACAGGATCCAGTTGCCAAAAAAAAAAAGACAGTTAATATAGTCTTATAACATGAATAACATATGTATTGAAGTAGCATCCATTGAAGGTAGGAAAATATCAAGGGAGGGATCAAAATGGAAAAATCTTTGGTATTTTTGACTTTGATGTCCTTGGATGTTTGTAAAGCTAGTTTTTTCTTTAAAAAGAAGATTCTTTAGGTTATGATACTGTATGGTTTCTCTATTTCTCTACCCAGCTATTCAACTTGACTGGTTTCTTTTAAAGAAATTATAAACTAGCATATTTAATTTGTAATAGATGTTTTAACTATTGATCATTAGGTTAAATTAAAAGAATGAGAAGTTGATAAGAACATACAGACTATTCAGACAAAAGGAGTGAATGCATGTTCCTGATAATGATCTGGAACAGGGGCTAAATTTAGTTAAGATTACAAGCCTGAATTTTCTGAACACTGCTGGAGGGATCTCTTTTAAAGGCAGAGCTTTTGATAAATTCTTGTGTGCATTGTTGATAAGTCTGTCCCTCATGTTAGAGAAAATAGACATGGGATAACTAGTCTGAGTCAAAGATACTGACTTTTTTTTTAGGGTTTTGCAAGGCAATGGGGTTAAGTGGCTTGCCCAAGGCCGCACAGCTAGGTCATTATTAAGTGTCTGAGTTCAGATTTGAACTCAGATACTCCTGACTCTAGGGCTGGTGCTCTATCCATTGTACCACCTAGCTGGACCCTGAGATACTGACTTTTGAAAAAGAGAGTAGAAACCTTGGGAATAATGCACCACAATGCTAGATCATGTTAGAATTCAACCACAGTTCCCCATATTTCAAAGATTTCAGAGAGAGAAATTATGTAGGGTTCCATCGTTTTAGAATCTTAAAGCACAACTGGCTCAAAAAAGGGATGACAGGTCCTCAAGAACTACATCTTCATGATGTAATCGTGAATGATTCCTATAAAAAGAAAACGGGAAGTATCCAAAAAGACAGATTGGGTTACCCCATAACTTATCAGGGACAGATTTTATTGCTATGTCTTTATATAATGACTTTAGCCCCAGTCCTCACTAATCAAACACCTTAAAATAAAGGAAAATTTAACTCAAAAATTCTTGTGTAGTGACCACATCTGAAAATGTATATAATATTCTGCTTTAGGTATTCCTTTGGCTTAAGAGGAAAGATAATTTTAAATTTGTCTAAGATCTTAATTGACTTTTCATTTGCTTCAGCTTCAACTTCCTTTGTTAGCTTTACATTTGCATTGCTGTAGTCATTGTGTATTTATCTTTGTTCTATTTAATTTTACTCCACATCCACTTATTCAAATCATTTCCATGTTTATTTGAATTCCTCATTTCTTACTATACAATAATATTCCTTTGCTATCACATAGTGCAAGTTTCTTTTAAATTTTTCCTCAGTTAATGAGCACCTTCTTTGTTTCCAGTTCTTTGCTTTCATGAAGAGTATTGCAGTGTTTAATTTTGGGATGCCTTTAGCTACTATCTTGGAATTCTTGACTTCCTTATAGGTTCAGTTAAAGATCCATGGTATGCATAAGGCCTTTTCTGATATCCATAGCTTCCAGGAATGTTTCTTTCCTTTTTTTACTTCCCATCCACCCCTACTTCTTTTATTTAAAAAATTTGAATTTGTATATTTTTATAAATTATAAGAAAAATTTTTTAATATTCATTTTTTAAAAATTTAAGTCCCAATTCTCTCCCTTCCTCATCCTGTTCATTCTTAAATTGAAAAAACAAGCAATTTAATATAGATTATATATATGTATAGTACAGTCATGAAAAACATACTTTCACATTAGCAATAGTCAAAGAGAACACAGACTCTCACACACACACACACACACACACACACACACAAAATAGTATGTTTCATTCCACATTAGGTTCCATCAATTCTCTGGAAGTGACTAGCTTTTTTTTAATCATCAAGACCTTCTTGGATATGGTATTGCTGAAAATAGCTAATCCTTTCACAGGCAATCACCATACAATGTTCCTGTTACTGTGTACAACGTTCTGGTTCTATTCATTTCACTTTGTACCACCTCATATGCCTTTCTAAGTTTTTCTGAAATCATTCTGCTCATAATTTCTTATAGCACAATTGTATTCTGTCACAATCATATACCACAACTTGTTCAGCCATTCCTCAACTGACAGGCATTCCTGAAATTTCCAATTCTTTGCCATCTTAAAAAGAGCTGCTATAAATATTTTTGTGCATATCGGTCCTTTTCCTTTTTTAAAAAAATCTCTTTGACATAGAGTCCTAGCAGTGATATTTCTGTGTCAAAGTGTTACCCCTTCTTCTGTTTCAAATGTACCATTGAAGCTTTCCGAGAAGGGAGTAGCGTGGTCAGACTTGAACTTTAGAAATAAGTTTGGCAGTAATATTTATCTTAGGATTAATCAGGTTTGTGTGTGGGTGTGATTTTGGTGGGGAAATTCAGAAGACAGATGTGAGAGGTACTGTTGATGGGGTACTTGACAAATTTGGCAGTTAATTTAGGGCAAATGAAAACTTGAATGACTCCTACATTGCCTAGTTGGTTAGAAGAATGGTGATGCCATCAAGAGAATAAAGAAGTTAGAAAGAGAGTGGGGTATAGGAAAGAAGAGAGAGATCAGTTTTGTTTTGAATATGTTGAATTTTTGATATGCCTATGAAAAATCCAGGTGGAGATGTCCCAAAGGTAGTTGGGGATGGAGAACTGAAACTTGAGAGAGAAATGATGACTGTCAGTATATGCAGATTTGGGAATCGTGTTGATAGAATTTATTGTGGACCATTTATCTATCAGTTATGTTGTGGGGGAGATTTGTGTTTTAGGTAAGCAGTTAGTAGTGATCTGCTTTGTTGAGAATTTTGGTTTGGATGAGTATTTTTTTGATATGATAAGGCCATTTTGAGAAAATCAGGTTTTTTCTTTTTACTAGATCATAAGGTGAGTAACTTTACTAGTGTCAAACTAGTGTCAACTTGCAAAATAAAATTTTAACAACTAACTTTTTTCAGGAATATTGTATTCTGAGAATTTAATTGAATAAAGTGGTTAACAATATGTTATAAATTTAGAGGTTAAATGAAGGAGTAAATCAGGTTGTTTTGAGGGGAAGAATTATTAATATTCAGATTATATCTATAAATTATTTTACCATAAGAAATATTAGATATGTAATTGCTATGCTAACTGAAGTTACAGTGTGTGTGTGTGTGTGTGTGTGTGTGTGTTACTTTGTACTTACCTAGTACACTGTTGAGTTGTCTTTTAATGGATTTGGTATTTTCTTGGGCAAAAAGTCCTTCCTAAATGAGTTTTTTAATGATGTTTTCATTATAACAGATGTAATAAAATATTCAGCACCTGTAATTGCAAGCCTCAGAGAGGTTTATAAAAGGAAAAAACCTAATGTTGTTGTAAGTAGTGTTAAAAATTATGTGAAATCTGTAACTTAGACTATTTTTTAACTTCCAGATGTATTGAGCAAAAATTTAAACGCTGTCCTCCTTTGCCTACCACAAGTGTCATAATAATTTTTCACAATGAAGCATGGTCTACTCTGCTTAGGACAGTCCACAGTGTACTTTATTCTTCACCAGCCATACTGCTGAAAGAAATCATTTTGGTTGATGATGCCAGTGAGGATGGTAAGGAAAAAAATTAGATTATCCTTTATAAGATTGTGTGGGGTTAGCTAAAATCTATTTAGGAACAATTATCCACTTATCAATCTGTCTTCTCAGAGACTTGCTGTCCTCCTTTAGATGACCTGTCTTGAAGAAAAGCTGAGATCAGTGGGAGTTAACAATGGGAATATTTTTAAAAGCTAAAGTAAAATTGTAATGTTTCCTCACCATGAATTCAATATTTTGAAAAAAAATCAATTTGGCAAATATTACCTTCTGTCCAGATTTCTAAATAATACCTGTGGGAATAAATAATTTTGGAGGGTTAGTCTAACCTTTTGTCTAAATTATAGATGGGTGAACCTTACTTTATGCAATCGATGAACTTGGACACTTTTAGGAGACCTTTAAGTCTTCTCCCTTCTTAGCTTCTTCAAATATTTATAAACAATTATCAGATTAAATGATCTCTAAAATTCTTTTCAACTCTAAAAATCTCTCAATTAATATTGAAGACATGTTCAATAAAATAATTCCTGGGTGCTGGGAAAGAAGTATAAGTTACTATCCCTACTCTCTGTTTGATTGTGTAATCTAGTTAGGGATATAAGTTATGAAAACATTAAAATAAAAGAATAATACGAGAATTTAACAGCAGTATATGACAAAGAAGACATTTATAAATAACCAAGTAAATAGTGTTGACTTTGGATTAAGAGAAAATGAATTGAAGTGTTGCATTGAAATCTAAATTTTCTAATGGTGATTCTTTTTTAAACATTGGAGAAGAGTACTTTTGTGAAAAGAAAATTGCTGTGGTTTCTTTAAAAAAATAGTCAAAAAGTGGTGGCAAATGCCTGCAATTACTGATGCTAAGGAGTCTGATTCTGATGTTGTTAAGATCACTCAGGTTAGGGAACTCAGTAGTAAGGATAAGCTGTTGGGTGTCTGCAACAAGTCTAGTACCATATTACAAACCCCTAGAAGTGCGGATTGGGGAATAGGAGGGGAATAAGATTGCCTAAGGAGGGGGCAACCAGCCAAGGTTAGAAACATAGCAAATCAAAGCCCTTGACACCATTCAGTACTGGGATCAGGCCTGTGAGTGACCTGAAATTTCAAATTGAGATAGGGAATACTAGCCTCCTCAAAAATAAATGAATAAAGGAAAAAAAATATACCTTTAAATGCATGTAATATATCCATTTGTAAATTCTTACATTGTTAAAGCAAAAGACACCTATGATTGTGTTTTCTTGACAAGTTTTATTTCCATTTATATTTTTGAGAACTAGTTCTAATCTATTTAGAGAACTTTACATAGGCTTACTTTTCTATTCAATTAATCTGAGAATCTCATCCCCGTGTTTTAAATAATCAACTTTATTGTCTTTTCTAGTGATTGATGTATAAATTTGATGCATGTATACATATGTGAATATACATTTGTCT
The DNA here is from genome assembly GCF_037893015.1 of Macrotis lagotis. NCBI lineage: Eukaryota > Metazoa > Chordata > Mammalia > Peramelemorphia > Peramelidae > Macrotis > Macrotis lagotis. Next base: position 699,250,096 of record NC_133658.1, read on the forward strand.
TCTGCATATTATTTTCATATATCATTGAGGCAATTGTGAAAACTGTGAACTAATATAGGAAGACCACACGTAGCATTTATAAGTAATCAAGAATTAACTGTGAACTGTATATGAGCAATTGGACAAATGTTTTACAAATAGTGACCACATTTAATTGACTTCTTGGCTTTTCCCATTACTTGTTCCAGTTTGTATTCAAAATGCATCTCACTTAGTTTGGAATTACAAGTTTCTATAATAGACATATAGCCTCATATTTCCTTAGCCTTAATTAACATCTACATTCATGATAATTATAGCTTGGAAAATTTCCATTTTGTAAGTCTCCAAGTCAGTAATAAGTTATTCAGTTTTAATAAGTCTTCTGACAACAAATCTAGGTAGTTACTTTCTGGGAGGCCATATTCCCAGAGAACCTTATCTCTGATTCCTTTGTCAGTTGGGAAAATCACTAGGTCATTTCAGATTCTTATATTCATCCTTTTTCTCTAAGACTCCTGTTTTCACTTCACTTTTTAAAAAAGATTTATTAGAATTTGCTTCTTTAAATACAAATATGTTTCATTTGTCACTTAGTAAAATCCCTTGACCTCTAAATGCTTCTGTCCCCACTTAACATCCATTCATCCTATTTCTAGCCCCCCTTTTTTTCAAAAACCTTTAGAGTCATTAATCTATATGACATGTGGAAGATAAGCATTTTGTGTGTTTGTGGTACTAGCATTTTTGACAGAGTTGATTTCTATTCAGTCATGAAAGGTTAAATTGGAGATTAAACCATCTATTTTGCTTGATTTGGAGGACTATAACTGTCTACTAAAGCAGTGTCTCAGCACTGTTTTTTTGTTTGCATTGTTTTTGTTTTCATTTGATATACTGTTTATATTTTTAACAATTGTATATATATATATATATATATATATGTATAGTATATTTTACTTCTAGATGTTGAATAGGAAATTAAATTCTTAAAATTAAACTAGAATGTTTTTCTTACAGAATATTTGCATGGTAAACTAGATGAATATGTTAAGCAGTTTCAAATAGTAAAAGTTGTCCGACAAAAAGAAAGACAAGGTCTCATCAATGCCCGGTTGCTAGGAGCATCAGTGGCAACTGCTGAAACACTCACCTTTTTAGATTCCCACTGTAAGTAACTGTAATTAGGTCTCCTAATATTATAAATTTTAAAGAGAATCTGCTTTTTCTTTAAATTCTTTTTACAAAAATTGTTTAACTTTGGCCTTTTTTTTTAGGCACACCGACTGGCCTTCTTGACTTTTCTTTAGGAAGATGACAACTTTGCACCCATGACTAGCTAAGGGTGTGAGCTACCACTCTGTCATATGGAGCTCTTATACAGTGTTTGAACCTGCTACTATCCAGCAATAACTAGTCTTTTCTACTAATGAGTTTTCATTTTTAGATGCACATTCTTCAGAAGATAATAAATCCTTTGTAATATTTTAAAGATTTTTAAAACCTTCAAAGAAACTTTTCTATCAATGACTTTACATGATACTCTGTTTGTATTGTTAATAAAGTCAATAAGGTTTGTGAGCCAGAAACAAGCAGGGAGGGATTCCAGAGTCACAACTGCCAAAACTGATAGAGTAGACTTCATCTTTACTTCACAGCTAATTTGTGCTGGGCATGTGGTCATCCAACCACCTTCCTCTTCCTGCTTAAGTGCACTGAAGTTGTGTTTTTAGGTGTATCTGACAAGATTTTACAGTTTTCAAATAGAATAACTTATGAAATAGGCACACAACTTGCTAGGTCATTGGGCCGTGGAATCAGATTTTTTGAGTTGGAAGATATCTTAGAGAACCTTATGTCTTACCCTTCAATTTACAAAAGAGGAAATCAAAGCCCAGAAAATTAAAACCATCAATTTTGTTTACAGGCACTGAATGTATGCTCTTTGAGGTCAAGAACTATCTCATTCTTTTTTGTTTGTTTTATTGTCTTTTTTTTAAAGATTTTTCAAGGCAATGGGGTTAAGTGGCTTTCCCAAGGCCACACGGCTAGGTAATTATTAAGTGTCTGAGGTCGGATTTGAACCCAGGTACTCCTGACTCCAAGGTGGGTGCTGTATTCACTGTGCCACCTAGCCCCCACTCTTTTTTTAAAAAGATTTTATTTATTTTGAGTTTTACAATTTTCCCCCCCATTTCATTCCCCCATCACTAATCAAAGAATAAATTAGTGATATTGCCTAATAAACTAATAACTAATAAACTAACAAACATTTTTAAGTATCTATTGTATTCTAGTCCTATGACATATTAGAAATACAAATTCATTCATATAAGGACAGATTCTATAAGAACTAATAGAAGAGCTCCCATTCCTTAGAATTTAAAGAGTTTCTTTGTATCATCCCTGCTTCTGTTTGCTAAAGTTAAACAACAGAAAGTGTTGAATCCAGATTGAATTATGGTGTTACAATGTGGCAAGAGTACATCATTTGAAGAATATCAGGAAGGATGAACTAACTCCTAAAGAAATGGTGAGACTCCCTCCTCTTGTTCTATGATTTGCCTCATTCACTAGTTTTGTATGTGCTTGGAAAGTGAAATCTTATTTATGGTACTCTTTGATTCTTTGTGAGCTTGCTAGTGGTTGGTGGCACTCAATGTGGTGTTAGCAGAAGCAATGATCAATCAATAGCCTATGAGTTGGTTTAGAACCGAAATTCTACCTTTTTACCTGCCCAATGTAGGAAAGTGAGGAGCCAGCCAATTGTGACATGCTAACATTACATGGATATGAATATACTTTAATACATTAATAACATAAAAGATTTTTTAGGTTACATGTGTTTTCCATTTTCCTTCAAAATGTTATGTTAATTACTGGATAATAAAATGATTAATATGATACCTAATAAAAATATTCTGGTTTGATCCAAATTCTTATGATTTACATCTTAAAAAACAACAAACCTCTTTGTTGACAGGGAGATTCAGCATGGTACAATGACTCACCCTCCTCTGTTTTTGGATACTTAAAAGCATGCCCCCAGCTTTAGAGTTGCCACTTTCCTAGCCAGAAACTTGGTTTTAATGGTATCAAAAAAATTCTGGCACTCATTTTGGTTTGAGAAGGTAAGTAAAGTTATTGACTGAATCATTGTTGCTGCCTTTGCTATCCCCTCCTTAGTTGTCTAGTTGATACATAATGAGAAGTTTGGAAAGCTTGTTAGAGGACATCTAATACAACCTTTTCATTTTATATATTGATAAACTGAAGCTAAGAGAGGAAAAGTGATTTGTAAGGTCACCACATAGTAAAAATTTGAATCTAAGACCTCCGCTTCCAAATTCAATAATGTTTCCTCTGTGGTCTGATTAATACTTCATCTATTTTCTCATTAGATGGTTTTTCTAATTTTTTCTCATTTTCTCAATTTTCTCATTAAGTGGTTGGTTTAAATGGCTGATGTCATAAAAGGTTCAGCTAATAGATTGTCTTGTACAGTGGCATTAAAGTCTGTCTGGGAGGTTGGCAGATTGTATGAGTACTTTTTTATCAGTTTATTACATCCTTCTATGAAGTTAGGTGGCACAATGGATCGAGTGTTAGGCCTGAAATCAGGAAGATTTACCTTCCTGAGGTCAAATCTGATCTCAGTCATTTACTAGTTGAGTAACACTGGGCAAACTCTGTTTACCTCAGGTCTTTATTTGTAAAATGAGCTGGAGAAGAAAATGTCAAACCAATTCAATATCTTTTCCAAGAAAACCCCAAATGGGTTCACAAAGAGTTGGACATGATTGAAACAACTGGACAACAACAACAGCAACAACATGAAACAGAGTTTGTAGGTAAAAAAAAGATTTAATTTATAATGATATATCCTTTATGATGTAAGGGTTCTGTGTTATACCAAATTCATTCCCAGACTGTAGGTCTAATGCCTCATCTGTGAAGGGAATAATACCTTGATTAGAGGCCATTCTAAGTAATATGCCATGAGAAAAAAAAATAATTACACCCTCTGGAGGAGATGGACTTTGGCAAAACAGCTGATAAAAGTACCAAATTTATCCATTATGGGAGCCAGTGGTACCCAGTAAGCTCTGAAAGGGTTTTTACCTTGTTATTCAGAATTTTCAGAAATTTAATGGAGATATTAATTTTATTAAGCATGTAACAGTAGCTTCCATGTGCACTGAATAATTGAATTGAGTTAAAATAGAATTGAACTTCCAAGAAAATCCTAGGGTCACTGGATGAAGGCATCTATAATGATCTTTGAGCATAAATTCACTTTCAGGAAAAAGATGTTACCATCCCCCTTATGATGGCACAAAAATGAAGAGAACAGATATAGTAACTGGAGGTCAATTGTTTTTGATCCTTTCCTAGAACAAGTGGTGGAAAACAAGAGTATTGTCTGACCGATGATCTTGCTATTAACCATCATGGTTCAAAAGAACTCAGGAAAAAAAAAACTTTTAGTAGAGTTGATATAAAAAGATCTTTATGCAGAACAGGGAAGGGTCACAGGACTGGGAAATCTCCATGCTCTTAAATATTGGTAAAACACTCTGGGGATTTCATACATAGGATTTGGAATCTAGGGGATTGATTTTGGTTTGTTTGTTTCCCCAGGGAGAGTTGGGATCCCTAGTTGGGAAATTCTTTGCTTTTGCTATCAGTGGACAGAATGTTCAAGCCAAGAGTAAATTTGAATTGTTCAGGTTATAGGGGAATTATCCTATTTTGAAATCTGTCCTAGGCTTCAATAACCTCTAGAAGATAGGAAGATAAAAGGAAGGAAGGAGGGAAGGAGGGAAGGTAGGAAAAAAAGGAAGAAAAGCAGAAGTTTGAAATAACAGTCTGAGGTTTTCCCTCTGTACCATGGAGGATAGTATTGATACAACAAAATGTTGAGGATTTTTGTGTAGAAATGTAAAAATTATCAGACATCTTCAATCCAAAATCATTTTCAAAAGTAAAAATCTTCTGCATGACTTGTACTGGAGTAATACTGACCTGTCATGAAGATCAGGACCCTATAAGGACACTGTTTTATCATGTAAATTTATTCCTTAAATAACTTTCTGGGAAATACATGGATAATTTCCTGATCTAATGCATAACTAGAAGGGGTAGTAATCATGGGTGATATGAACCAGTTCCTGTTCAAAGTACTTTTTTGCCACCCAGTAATTGGATGTAGAAATTTTCTCATGAAGAAAGAAAGCATATTTAGAATATAACTTTGAACAAATATCAGCTGAGTGAATGTTATAATCTTGAAGGCAATATAACAGCTTCTCCAATTTTGCAATAGATTTGATGGAAAATGCTTTGTGCAATATATATATCTTTAATAGTTAATTATATACCATAACTGGAGTTATGTCCTGTGTTCCTAGACATTTGTGAGAACTTTTTAAAATATTGCAGTGTTCTGAAATATCTCACCATTGACCATATGTGAACCATATAACTCTCAGGTTTTGCCATTAATTACAACTAAGTCCTGACTCACATTATCACACTACATATTTCTAGTGGGATGGAACCAATGACTGTATTTTATGTAATTATATCTTTGAACAATGCAAATTAGAATATATGCAACCACCCAAGGGATCTATTATTCATACTAATCTAGGACCTGGCTATAATCCATATCACCCAGTGCCAGGTGATATTAACTGTTTTGACAATGCATGCTCTTCCCTCTGAAAAAGAGTGAAAGGTATATTTACTTCATTGCAAAAATCTACTTTTGACTTCCTAGTATCATTAAGGGAAACAACAATGTAAATCTCCTCAACCTAAGCAGGTATTGACATGTTGCTATGCCTGAAATGATCTGCAGCCCTTTTGGAGAAGACATTTCCCATGTTCTGCCAATGTAGATGGCAAAAACTCTATGGTGCCTTTGTAACTCATAGAGTTGCAATCCCACTGACCAGCAGTTAGTCTTAAATTATTCATAATTTAAGATTTACTTTAGTCAAGAAACTCTATTTTTTATATCCCTCCTGAAGCAGAGATTAGAGTGAGGTGAAGGTTCACCTGGAACAGGAAAGGCAAAGTTAAGAGGAGTTGGAAGGAGAGCAGGTGTCATCCAAAAAGCTAAGCTGGGTCAATAATTGGAATGTCTGACAAATGCCAAGATCCACATTTGAGACAAGTGGGTGAACTGGTTGTCAGTGAGAGAATTCAGAGCTAAGTGAATGCATATAATAGAGTACAAAATTGCAGTGAGAATGTGGAGTTGGCACTCTGTACAATCCAAAGCTTAGATTTTTAGTACTGGTGGCTTGTATGCCCCACCCCAAGCTGGCACTGATTAGGCAGGTAGGTGAGGTTGGCAGTGTCTCCTGTAATTTGACTGCTCTTGTGGAGCTGGGGGCCGTTTATATCATCTAAGAAATCCCCCAAATGCTGTGTCAGGACAACTAGAGCTTCTTGTAGCATAAGCAGCAATGACTTCATTGGACTGTTGTTTTCACTGGGAAATTTAGATGTCTGCATAATTACTGGGGGTTCTGTTGGGAAGTATGTTTTCAAGAATCCCACAAGTACATTAGCTAACAGGAGATTCAAGATCTAGAAAGTATTTTTCTTATGGTTTTTCTTTCTACAAAGTCAGTAGGAGAAAACAAACAAAAAACTATATATAAGATATACACACACACAGAGACAAACACAAATACACATATACATATATTCACATTAATAAAAACATATAAACATATATACATTCAGTTGTTTCAGACATCTCCAAATCTTTATGGCCCCACTGAGATTTTCTTGCCAAAGATAGTGGAGTGTTTGCCATTTCCTTCTTCAATTCATTTTACAGATGAGGAAACTGAAGCAAAGAGGGTTAAGCAACCTGCCCAGGAAATATGTGCCTGTGGTTCTGCACTCTATCTACCTGAGGCACCTAGCTGTCCCATATACATGTATGTATATGTGTGTGATATATTTTTTCACTGTATCACATTGTGGAAATGCAGAATTTTTGAATGTATCCATTTACTTTATCCTTAGGGACAAGATTTCCAGTCTCAGTGACCTTTTTTGATCCAACAACATATAAGGAATTTTCTTGCTAAAGGTTAAGATGACAGACTTTGCCAAATGAGCTTCATGAAAGGAATAGCATGAAGTTATGGAAAGAGTGCGAGCTCTGTAACCCAATAGTCTTTATTCAGATCTTGCCTTAAATATTTCCTGCCTGTGGAATTTTGCTCAAGTCATTTACCTCCCTTGAGGAAATTGAGGCAGTGTAAAAATGTTACCCAAGTTTACAACCAAGACTGGGACATTTTACATGAGGTACTCCTAACTGATGGAGAAATTCTTACAAGAGGAAAATCCTTTTTCTTTGAGAAAGGACAAGTGTGGTTCTAGACTCTCTGGGATCAATATATATCTGGGGAGAGAAAGAGAGAGAGGGAGGGAGAGAGAGAGAGAGAGAGAGAGAGAGAGAGAGAGAGAGAGAGAGAGAGAGAGAGAGAGAGAGAGATTTTAGAGGCAATAGAATTATAAGGATTGCTTCTTCACTATGTTCCTGATTTCCACTTTGCCTCCATATGTTCTTTGGGGAATTTCTCCTTGAATTAGATCAGGATCTCTCTCTCCCTCTTGGTTTGAATTTAGATCTCTTTTCCCTAACTAAAAAGCTTATTCACTCTGTATTTTCTGGCACATTCAAAATTACGTAACTTTTCTGATTTCTCTTAGCTATTTACTTGGATAAATGGGTTTTTATTTATTATCTGCTGTTTGTGATGGTCTTCTGTGCTAGCATTTTGGTGGGAAGGAATGAAACTACTAAGTTTAAGCTAATTCCCCTTAAAAGATAATGAAAAAGAAAGCAGCTTTGACCTATTGACTCCTACACCATCAATATTTAAACTGGCAGATTACATTCTGGTTTCAAAAATTTATATTTTGGTTTCCAAATATAATTCTAAAACCAATAATTCTAGTCCAATGTCCCCTCAGAAACTAGATGCCAGACAATACCCTAGGGCTTCTCTATTACTCCACTCTTCTCAATTCCCCAACTATTATACTGGCTTTGTTCTCCTTTCCTTATGGGTGGTCCAGATCTAAGGTCTAGCCAGACCTTCTCACAAGTCACATTTAGACAACTAATGTGTATATACATAACATGGGCAGCACTCACCTTATAGAGCATCATGCTTATTAAAACATTACATTGAAAAAATAATTTTATAATCATATAATAAAGAGAATCTCAATCACTGAAATAGGTCTTATAGGTAGAAACCATTCATAGTAGTTGACCTCTTTCCAAATTCTTAAACTGTAGCATTTTAATTTTAAAATTGCTAATTAATACCCTCTCCTTGACTGTCTCAATGAATATATATATATATGTATATATATATATCCTTTTATCTATTTGTATAAGCAAAGACTTTTTTGAGAGAATTCTATTCTATTTACTGGGAGAAAAAATAAGTATAGTAAAATGTAATAACATAAATATAGGTTAAGCATAAAAATCTGCTTTTGAGGAATTGTGTTTTTTTTTTCAAATGTCAACTCAGAACTGATTCATGTATTCCCAATTTACAAGTCATTTAAACTTAGAATTATCTTAATTTTTGAAACCAAACTTAAACATTTACTGTTGTTAAATTTTTGGTGGATTTTATTCTCTTGAAAAAACATCCTCTCGCATCATTCTCTCACTCTCCTCCTCAGAGTTTTGACATACTGCTGAGTTTCCAGTCATTCCATTTCCTTGAAATTCTAATTAAAATATATAAATAAATTTAGTTGGCATTCTTACTGCTTATACTTGCTAAGAAAGGAATAAAAAAGTGGAAAAACTCAGATGAATCTGTGATCTCATAAAAGTTCCTATAGTGTGCTAGACAATAGGATATGAAGACAAAAAGTAAACTGCAACTTCCATGAATAAACTGTTGTTCTATCAGAGGAAATGATATGCAGATAATAATACAACTATTCCTACCCATTCTATAAGGCTTTCTACCCATAAGGAAATTTGATGCTTGTATGATAGAGGGAATCTACCCAAAGTACTGAGGTTTTCCTCACCTCAAATCACTGTAGATACATGAAAACCTCACAAGAATGCACAGGTTGTCCATTACCTCTCATTATTGTCACAGGACTTGGACATCTTTTTTCATTTATATATTTCTGTGATGACCTCTCACTCCTTCATAATTTTTTGTTTATAATGGGTTGTTTCCTGCTCCTATTCAATATGTGTCTCTACACTGCCCTTTGGATTGTTCTCATTTTCAATTCTTTAGAGAGTATAGTAATGTCCTCTAATTCACAGCTGTACAACAGCAATAGAGGACTATTGTGGTCTCCTTTGACTTCTGCATTGATAATGATGCATTATGTCCATTCTTACAAACTATCTAATTCCTCTGACCTAATAGGACATCTCTTTCAATTGTGACTGTGGCATTTTGGGAAGGCTCCTAAGTTTCAAGGAGCATGCTAACTTTTGCTAAATGGTCACCCAACTTTAGACAAGGGGGGGGGAGAGTACAAATTTTCCTAAAGTTTTCTTTAAATTAAATGTTTCTCTGAGTTTTTTCTTATCTTTTGAAAATAAGCAAATGGAAATTTAGCATTGCTCCATCTTTCGATCCCCTAGAAGCAATTATTTTTAAAACTCTTTTACTATGTTGATATGCTTTTAAATCCTACTGATTATGCCAGAGCATAACTGTTCTGGCATAGGAACCATTTAGAAATGGCAGAATGTAAACAAGAACATTGTCTTAAGTTCAATTCTCTAAGGGAGCAAATATGTATGGAACTAAATGAGTAAAGGGGTTATGGCCATCTTGTTTTTCTTACGCAGACAAATCAAATGTGTGCCTCATCTTTTTGTCATATTTGAATCTCACCAATTTGGAAAGTTTAGATTGTAAATCTTTTGACCAATGACCCTCTTTCTGTTTGGTAATGTGCCTACTAGGAATGTCATATGTCTAGGGTTAAATGACTTACCCAAGGTCACACAGTGAGGTAATTATTAAGCGTCTGAGGTCAAATTTGAACTCAGGTCCTTCTGACTCCAGGGTCAGAGCTCTATCCACTGCGCCACCTAGCTACCCCTGCATGTGTCTTAACAGAAATTGAATCATTTAAATTTGCTTTTTTATGGTATAAAATTGAAGAGAAGTATATAATGAATGACTTTGATGATGATATCCACAGTTGGTTCAATTGCAGGGATTTTTTCCCACTTGGACAAGAATCATACTCTTGGCCAATAAAGAGATTCTTATAAAAACTTAAATTTTTAAAACTCCTAGAATTTACCTGGATAGATTGGACTGATTTTGCAGATAAGGAACATAGGATTTTAAAAAATATTCCAGATGAAATATGAATATAATGCTTAGAAAAGAAATCTCTGATACACTATTATTAATATATAAATTTCATTAAATTTTAGGTGTATTCTGTTGGGCAGTTAATATGTTTGCTGATTATTGAGTCTTCTAGGAGTAAACAATAGGTTTCAACAGATATTTATTAAAATGAACCAGAGATCACTCTGAATAAGTAGTTATGATTTGTCTGAAAAACCTCTTGAATTGGACTGATAAATGTAATTTATAATGAAATTCCCTTTCAGGGTGGCTAGGTGGCGCAGTGGATAGAGCACCGGCCCTGGAGTCAGGAGTACCTGGGTTCAAATCCGATCTCAGACACTTAATAATTACCTAGCTGTGTGGCCTTGGGCAAGCCACTTAACCCCATTGCCTTGCAAAAACCTAAAAAAAATTCCCTTTCAATATTGTAATAGTTGTTCTTCAAAACCATCTGAATATGCTGAACTACAGGAATGCCCCTGGAGACAGCTGTAGAGATCCATGAGGTCCCATATACAAGCCTATATACTATCAAAACAACTCTCCTCACTGATAAGACCAAGTACCTGTATAGTCTTCCAGAATTGTTTTTCTACTATGTATTCCCTGCCTCCATCATTCAGAAAGGGTTAGGGGAAGGATTGCCTATATAGGTCCTTCTTCCTTCAGCACATACACTTTCCACATATCACACAATACCAATTAATAGAAAAGTTTGGGTTGCTCCCTTCACTTTGTGATTCATCTTTACTTTTGAGTCTCCTCTGGTGCTGGCTCCCACGTATACCATATTTCCCCATATATAAGACACACCTTAATTTGGGGGCCCAAAAATTGAAAAAAATGTATTACATGAAGTTATTGAACATAAAATCATACAACTCCTCATTGCCATCAAAACTCCCATCCATTAGCTCATCCTCATCTGTGTTTGATGATGAATCCCTGTCTTAGGAGAGGTTCTGACTGCTCTCCTGCCTGTCCTCTGGTCTGGGGTTGACTACAAGCTCTCCCTGGGCAAGTCTGGTGCGTGGACACATGCTTAGTTCCTTCTATTTCATGAACCTGAAACACCAATTGTATCCTTTGAAATCAGCCACTTCTTTTTCGTCAGCAGTTGTTCTTTCCTCATGCTGAACCATCTTTGGAGACAGGAATTCCAATGACCCTTTGATCTTCAATCTATGTCTTCCATTCCCTCTCTAACTCCAGTCATTTGGCTGACTTGGCTCTCACAGCCTTCTGCAGGGGCATTTTCAGGAGAGTTTGTGTCTTCTTGTAACCAGTCCCAGATTGTTTTCTCAGTTGGAGGAGGACCAAAGTGACATTAAGCAGCACAATTTACATTCACTTTTGCAACTGGATCACTTGGAACTTGAATTCAGTGCTTTACAAAAATCTTTTCTGAGCCATTTCTGGGCAAAACGTGGCAAAATAGAACCTAATATACCGATAACAAATGTGAAACAATGAGCACAAAGACAAGAAGTGCGAAAAAAGTAGGAAATCCAAGTAAAAAAATCTATAACCATTGTATAAGATGCTCCCAGTTTTTAGACCCCAAATTTGTTGGAAAAGGGTATATCATATACATGGGGAAATGTGGTACATGGTCCCTTTTATGGGCACTTGTCTGCTCAAGTCTCTTTTCAGTTCTCCTTCCAGTTTGGTGTGTCTGTGTAATATTTCTATGCCTCTCTCTTAGGAAGACCTATTTACTTCTTTTTGTGTCTTCACTGGACACATACCTTGTTTGTTAATGTACATAGCAGAGAACCAAGTCCCCTCCAGTGGTCTCTTCTCTTTCCATCTGTCTCCTTCTCTGTCTCTCCTTTTTTGCCTATCAGTGATATCTGCAGTAGTAGTTTCTTTGTCATTATCTATAGTTTGCAAACGTTTCTTGTCTAGAACACACTAACATCTTGCATGAATGAACTGCATAAAATGATTAAGGTGAGAACTGTAGAGAATCTTAAGCAAACTGAACCAACCACTTATCTAGCAGTAGATGGTAGGCTTTCTCTAGAACTCAGAGAATTGTTCATTATTTTTGGCTTTAGAGAGTTATAGATCATTTTATAGGTCTTAGTAAGGTTCCTTCTCTTCGTAGGAAATGTAAACTCCCTTTGCAAGGAAGCTTCAGTTGCAAACTTGGCCCATACCATTTTTTGTATATGATACTAAATTGGGTAGGTATCTTGGTTCAGTTCCAACTTGGGCACTGGTGAAATTAGTTTGGTTTAGTTCCAGATAAAGCCAAGTGAAATAACTGGTTCTATTCATTTCTTAGTTCAGATAAATAGAGCCAGTTTCATTCAGAGCATAATGCTTATCTGTGAGACTGACTTGCACTAAAACAAAGAGAAAGATAGAAAACAACAAAGGCAGAAGCTGTTTAAAAAAAAAGGAATCATAACCCACACCTAAGAAATTATCACTGGCAATAGCAAACAAAATATTGTTCAAAAAAGAAGAAAGGAAAAATATGACTACTGGGTATACTTAACTATCACAGCAAAATTGAAGTTTATTTTATAACTAATGACACTCTTTAGAAATAGTTTTTCTATTCTGATTAAATATACATATGAAATATTTGTGCTAATATTCACTGAAGCATCCTTATTCCCTGCTTCAATTCTTAAAGGGTTTTTTGTTGTTTTGTTTTGAATTAAGAAAGAAATTATTTTGGGATTGTTATTTTTGTACTCAAAATATTGTTTGTAGAACTATGTCATTTCTTTTCTCTCACTGCAATGATTCACAACCTTTTCTCTAGATTCTACCATTGTCTCAATATTGAGCCAGCTTTCATTTGATAGAAGTCACTAGCTACTCCTACAAATTCACAAGTTCCAAAGGTTCAATACAGAAACAGATTTACAAAAAAAAGAATTTTTATCATATTCCATAGAAAATAAGTATAGTTATCAATGAATCATCTTACTCCAAAAATTATTATAGTTTCAATCATTTATTGTGTTGTCCAAGAAAAGGGACCATCAAGAGATGCACTTCACCATCAATGTGCATTAGTATTTTCCCTAGTCATAATTCTATCATTGCTGCTATGCTCCATTGCTTTCTTCAGCTCCAAAGAGATACCAGTTAGATAGTCCAAAAAAACCTAGAAACTTAAAAGCCTCTTGAAAATATATGTTCAGGGGTGGCTAGGTGGCATAGTGGATAAAGCGCCGGCCTCGGAGTCAGGAGTACCTGGGTTCAAATCTGGTCTCAGACACTTAATAATTACATAGCTGTGTGGCCTTGGGCAAGCCACTTAACCCCATTTGCCTTGCAAAACAAAAAACAAAAAAAAAAACCCAAAACCTAAAAAAAAAGGAAAATATATGTTCACTTGCAGGAAGCTGCCTTTGATCTAGATTCTCCCCTTCCTCCTATTCTGTACTGGAAATTTTTAATCCAATGCTTGGATTCTGTATTGTTGTTGTTTTCATTAGACAATACCCAGTATTTTCTTGCTTATCACATCAGAGATTGGAAATTAAGTAGCTGAACCTGAATATGAATCTATCCTTCCTTATAAAATCTATATACTTTGCCATTATCTGACATGTTGTATAGGTGAAAGGACCCCATATATATCTCACACATAAAATAGGAATAGTGATGATGAGCTTGGGGAAACTAGCTGTACCAAGAAAACCTGTCAGGACCACCAAGGACTGTGGATTCTTCTTTCTTTCTTTGTCGGAAACCCCAGCTCATCAAAACCACTTAACTTTTCTAGTGACTAGGACCAGGTAGAGGTATTTTTTGCCCCTGATTTTTGTTTCCTTCTCTTAGTTGTCACATTTTTCCTTATTCCTTTAGGAAAACTCTCTTGCTTCCATAATTGTTCAATGCTTTCCATCAGAGTCAAGTTTGGATATCTGTTCCTGCAGTTTCTTTCACTGTAGTCCTCCTAAGCCTCTAGTTATTATTCTAAGCCTCTAAATAGTTCTCTAGTTATCCAATCTCCTCTAAGATCTCTGGACAGTTGAAAAAACCCAGGACTGAGAGAACTTTGATTTCCAAATCAGTTTTAGGGCTGATCAGATGTTTTAAAAATATCTCAAGGGCTAGCAAGTATTCTCAATCTGGAGACCACAAACTTGTTTCAAAAAATATTTTATAATAGGTTTCTTCTTTTTTTTTTTTTTAAGGTTTTTGCAAGGCAAATGGGGTTAAGTGGCTTGCCCACCGGATTTGAACCCAGGTACTCCTGACTCCAGGGCCTGTGCTTTATCCACTGCGCCACCTAGCCACCCCAATAGGTTTCTTCTTAATGGAATTTTGTGTATTTAAAAACCCCAAAGTAAGGTTTCCTAGGTTTCATGAGTCCCATAAAGCATCCAAGAAATAGATTCAAAAAAGGTTAGGAACCCCTGGCTAAAGAAATCATCTTCCTTTGTGCCTTACAAATATCTCTATCACTGAACAGAGATCTGTCCCTAGATAGAGAACTACATTCTGTCTCACATGACTTGCCCCAGTTTTAGTCATTTTTCCTGCCATCACTGGCAGTATAGTCTAGTTCCTGAATCAATAGTCCTCCAGGGCATAACTGCTCTAGTGAAGCAATCTATTATCTCTCCACTTATCTCTCAGTCCACTAGAGTTCCCTTAGGTAGTTGGGCAGGTTTATTCAAATTTTTTTAGGGTTGCTTCCTGAAACTTTTAAGAGAAGAAAAGTCACTGGCTCCTCCTGGTTTCATTGTGCCCCTGGAGAACATTTCATTTTGCCCTCACATATATTTTTAATTAAAATAATATATGAATTAATGATATTTGGTAGTTGTTACTATGAAAATTTCTGTGTCTGAAATTAGAATAGACAAATTAAATTAAGCCAAGTTAGTCAACAAATGAAAATCTTTTTCAGTCAAAACAATTCCCGGAATCAAGTTATAAACAATATAGTTGCTCCGGGTCCACTCACTTAGAGCCAGGCCTGTTATTTTCTCTCCTACCCCCAAAGTTTCTCAAGTACCAAGGTGTTTGAGGTACTTCTCTTCTCTGTCATGAACTTGAGACCTAATATTGGGGAGCACTGACTATATGAACTCCAGTTCAACTTAACTTCAGATTTATTGTCATGGCCAACACTTTGTGACAATTTGGGGTTTTCTTGACAAAGATATTGCAATGGTTTACCATTTCCTTCTCCAGCACATTTTACAGATGAAGAAACTGAGACAAAAAGGTTTGACTTAAGTCCAGGGTCATACAACAAATAAGTATCTCAGGCCAGATTTGAACCCTGGAAGACAAATCTTCCTGACTCTAGGCCCATCAGTCTGTGACCACCTAGCCCCAAATGAGCAATAGATATTTGTAATTATAATGAGTCCTCCTATTCTACATTAGCCTTTGGAAATGGCCCAGGTTGATTAGGTTCAGTTAGTATATAAAGTGGATCATGAGTAGTTCTAATACAAAATCTGTCTTCTGGACTGAATTCCTGGGATCCTTGCTCCTCAAGATCTCACTGATGAGCAGGATGCAGTACTTTCTCTAGATTCCTGGACTATCGATCCCTAGAGTTTGAGTTCTTGGGCCAGGTTTGAGATTCTACTCGTGGTTTTAAGAGTCATCTCTCTTTCCTCAGATTCAAATATAGCAAAGACCTATGGCTGGGTACTGAGCCAGACATTCTGAAGATGCTGACAATTCTGGCTAAACCTTGTGGTTGGTCAATCCTGACTGTCCATGACTTCACTGGACTTTCATGGAAGTATTTCACAGCATCTCTATTTGAAAAGATGCCATTTCAGGTGGTTTTGGCATGTACCAGACCCCTCCATTACATATTAAGTATTTACACTGATGAAACTACAAATACATAAATAAATGAAATAAGTAGGCAATTTTTACTCTCCAGATATCTAGAAATCCCCTCCTTGTCACTGAAGAGGAGTTAGGAGTTAGTTTTTTCCAATCATGAATACATATAAGTTATAGTCAGTAGTATCAGGGTTGTTTGTTATTTGCCAGCATCAATAAATTTTTCATTAAGGGATTGATCAAAAAATAGCTTTTCTGGCTCTTTATTTTCCTGATTGAAATGTTCTCTTCTACATAATTTAAAAAGCTTTTTGGCTGAGTCTATAATTTATTTATATATTGGATTTTATAAAATTCCAATTAAATTCATCTCAGAGTATAAGTGCAAAAAAGCAAAAAACCCAGGAATTAAATTAAATACAAAGTGTGAATTAAGATAAACAGTGACCGGCATATATTTAAAATCAGCAAAACACTCATTTTAAAATGCACAATAGTTAAAGGCCCATATTCTAAAACTTAACAGATATCTTCTGCCAATCCAAGATAAGCAAAGAATTACACAGTAAAAGCTCAAAATACCACCAGCTTTCAATTCTTGGAAAATAGTTTGCCATGGTGACACAGAGAAAGGTAATCTTTTGAAGCATTTATAGACAACTCTGAATTGCTTTCAGAAAGGAATGAGAAAAATTCTACCTCAGTTCTACCTCTAATTAGTAACTTTTCATGGGCCTTATCTAAAAACTGGATGGGTACGGCTCAAGATCTCTAGGGCCTCTTCCAGTGCTAACATATTTTGATTTGTAAGTATAGGACATCTAGCATATTATGTCTGACTGTAGCTGGTACCACTTAGAGCTTCTAGTGTTCTTTAACTGTGTTATGGAACCCTTTAGCATTTGGTGAAGCTTATAGAAACTGCTCAGAATAGTGTTTTAAAATCCATAAAATAAAATAAAATACATAGTGTTACAAAAAATAAAGCTTAGTAAAAATAAAAATATATTTTTCCTATCCAAGATCATAGACCCCTTAAAATTTGTCTATTGACCTCCTAAAAGATCCATGAACCCCAAGTTAAGAATATCTGTTCTAGGGAGATATTTCAGGTAAGTCTATGAGGGATGAATTAGGAAAATCCACATTAGAGGTTATGAAGGAGATTTTAGTGCAAGGTTGATTTTTTTTAGAGGGGGGAAAAAAATGAAAAAAACCATTTCGATTCTATGAAGATGCAGAAAGACAGTCATTTCCAAAAAAGATTGTGACTTTAAGTGGCAAAAAAATGTATGCTCTTAAACTAACTCTGTTATGTGAATGTGATGGAATAATTACTTCATAAGAATAGTGAATATGCAGAACACAGAGAACAATAAGATTTATTTAATCTGATGCAAAATGAAGTAAATAGAACCAGAAAATATGAATGGAAATAGAAAAATCAAAACTGAATTCCAATTATTAAGAATTAAATTTAAATTTGAAGGAGAGATATGAGGATGCACCTCTTTCATTTTGAAAAGGTAAGGAACTATGAATGTGAGGCACTGTAAATACTCTTGAATTTGATTGATAGGTTTCTTAATCTTAATGAACTGATCCCCCCCCCATCTTTTCTAATTTTTGTTACAAAACCTTCTATGTGGAAGCAGAAATACATTGGGAAATTAAGATTATGAAAAAATAAAATCTATCAATTAAAATTTTAAAGGGAGAAAATAGCAAGGAAATTATTGGCAATAGTCACAAAGAACTACAACTTCTTAAGTCTTTGTAAACTACTTGGAACAGTTTGAGACATTGGTTTGAAAATTAGCATATATGTAGTGATCAGAAGAAAGTAAACAAACATTTTAAAGCATTTAATGTGTGCTAAGAAACTGTGCTAAGAATTTTAAAAATATTATCTCATTTTATCCTCACAATATATAACCCTGGAAGGTAGATGCTATTTTTATCTCCTTTTTTTACAGTTGAGGAAACTGAGGCAGGTAGAGATTAAATGACTTACCCAGGATCACACAGCTATTAAGTATCTATTAAGTATTTGAACTTGTGTTTATCTGCCTTTAGGATCTGTGCTCTATTTACTAACCTCCTTAGAGGTAGAGAGAGCTGAGTTCAAATCTTGCCTCTGTCACATACTAGTTATGTTACCATGAGCAAGTCATGACTCTTTAAAGCTACAAATTAGGGGTTTGCCAGTATACATCAGGTCTCCCCAAAACCAAAAATAAATCAGAAGTGCAAACCCTTCTCCCCCAAAAGTTATTATAAGTAGACAATTTTCTTTTCTAATAAAATATCCTTCATTTTCTCTTCTCAGAAAGCACCAGAGGGTATGCCACAGATCTGGAGTCAGATGTAGATTCAAATATTGGCTCTTAAATAAACTGTGAGATCAAATGCAAGACATTTTACCTCTATTGCTTCAATTTCCTCAACTATAAAACGGGAATAATAATTCTTATACTTCTTCATACATCTATTGTAGAAAATGTATTTAAGAAATCATAAATCATAAATCATAAAATTGGGTTAAGACCCAAACAGCTTAGGTTTCTAAGTACTCTACAATCTAATCCCCAACCCAATAACTGCCCCCCATCCTTATTTTCCTATAAAAATATCTTTCATACTAGTTAAATATAATCATTTACATTTATACGGCATTTAAAGGGTTGGCAAAGTACTTTGAATGTATCCCCAGAATAGCAGAAGAACATCCCCATCACAAGACTAGGGTGATACTTCCTAAATTACTCTCGCTGCTCCTCTTGACTTATCTGACTCCTAGGCATCCCTGAATGGTCAGCTCAACCCTTGCATCTCCTCTGAGAAGCTTTCTTTGTCTCCTCTAAGTCATCTGTGATATCTTTGAAAATGTGCTCTCAATACCACTCATGTAGTATGGAGTTCTACATTGTTATCGTTTCAATGTTTACATCTTATCAACTGATTTATTGATTCTTTGAAGCCTTTTACCCTTTTGTATCTTGTTTTTTCTAGCACACACAGTATCTTGTATAGAGGAGACATTCGTTGGTTATTTGATTCTACTGAATCTCAGCCAGTTCGATTGAATCTCAGTTGTCAGAGCTCCAGACTTGGCAAGGCACTGACATTGTTGGGCAGAGATAGCATAAGATATCATCATTAAACTGATTCCACTGTAGTCCAAAGCAACTCCCCAATTTCTTTCCCACTAAGCAACTACCATTAATGTTAGACAGATATACAAATGAAGCATTCATTCGCACTTTATGCTAATCCCTGTGTTAAACTCTGGGGATACAAAAAGATGATCCCAAATCTCTAGTTTACATTCTAATGAGGGAAGACAACACACAAAAGGGATATGGAAAGAGGAAAAAGTAGGGAGGGAGGAGATTTGGCACAGGGTTAGCCAGCAGGTGCGGAGGTGGAGGAAAGTAACTCAGAGAGTGAGCTGGACTGAAAAAAAATGTGAAAAGTGTTAAAAATAAGGAGAGACTAGGAAGTAAAGGAGGTAAATGAGGCAAACAAAACTACAAACGAATCTGGGTTCAGATCTTGCTACTGACACAAACTAGAGGTGTGATCCTTGGCAAGTTACTTACCTTCTCAGAGAGGCATCTCTCTATGAACATAAATTACAGAACAATAATGATCACTGTGTATTCATAGAGGGAATTTTTCTCAGAAATTTTCTATATAAATGAAATCTCAAGGATAATCTCATTCCATTCATTTCTCTAGAACCATATTTGTGATCCAATGAAATGATACTGAAACACAGACCCATTTCTTTTTCCTATCAATCCAGGGGATGGGTAAGGAGGAAGAGGAGGGTTGAAATGTCAATTTGTTTTTTTCATCAGCAACTCATGATATAGAGATATTTGTGAGCTTGTAGTAAGGTAGAGCACTAGGGTTGAGCTAGGAAAAAATGTAAAATAGTCCTTTATAATTTCTCTACTAATAAATAATTCTGGGGGCGGCTAGGTGGCGGTAGTGGATAAAGCACCAGCCTTGGAGTCAGGAGTACCTGGGTTCAAATCTGGTCTCAGACACTTAATAATTACCTAGCTGTGTGGCCTTGGGCAAGCCACGTAACCCCATTTGCCTTGCAAAAAAAAAACCTAAAAAAAGCAAACCTAAAAATAAATAAATAAATAAAATAAATAATTCTGACAGATTAACTAGATGACTCAGTGGATAAAGCACTGGCTTGGTCAGGAAGACATGAGTTCAAATCCAATCCCAGACACTTAGTAGCTGTGTAATTCTGGGGAGTAAATCACTTAACTTACTTAAGTTTTCTTATCTATAAAATGGGGATAATAATAGAACCTAAAGTTGTTTTGAGGATCAAATGAAATATAATTTTCAAATGCATAGCAGATAGAGGAAGCTAGGTGGCTCAGTGAATAAATCATGGGTCCAGTAGTCAAGAGAAACTGAGTTCAAATCCCACCTCAGACACTTAATATATACGTAGCTTTGTGACCCTTGGGCAAGGCACTTAACTCCACTGTCTTGCAAAAACAAACAATAAAATGTATAGCAGAGTTCCTGATACATAATGAATGTATATAAAAGCTATCATTATAATTATTAGTAATAATTGTGACTATTCAAGGGGAAATAATTCTCTACCATGCACAACATAGCCAAAGTTTTTCATAAAAATTAAGTGTCCACTGAAGTCAACAGTCAATATGATGAACAAGAAACTCATTAAAGTTTAGACTGGATGAAAAGATGAATGGAAAATAGTACTAAAAAGGCAATGGTCCTTCTGTACACTACCCCTGTCATACCCTATCTGGAGAATTATGTTCTGGATAAGACTTTGATAAGTTAGAGAGTATTCAGAGTTGAGTTAGAATTCTCTAGGAATAATACTCATTGTATTCTCTAAGAGTACTATCCAGGGATCTGGGCTTATCCTTGTTTTCATATTTTTATCATGGGTTAAAGGCATGGATGAAATGCTTATCAAATGTTTAGATAACACAAATGTAGGAGGGATAGCTAACACTGATGTAAGTCATGATTCAAAAATATTCAGTCAGGTTAGAATACTGGTTATTGGTTAGAATTGGTTAGTTACTAACCAATTAGTTATTGGTTAGAATAATTATATATACACACATATATATAATATGACAAATGAGATAAAATATAATAGGAATAAATGTGAATTCAAACATGGGTTCAAAAAATAAACTTCACACAAACATCTGAGAAAGATCTAGGTTTTTTAAGTGGACTATATGTTCAATCTGAGTCAGCAGTGTAATGTGACATCCCTAAAGAAAAGTACTGTCTAAGATTGTGCTAAGAAAAATTCTCCCTGAAAAGGGAGAAGATTGCTCAATTTTTTTTCAGCCCTGGAAAGTTAGCATTTAGAGTATTATGTTTGAATTCTGTCTGAAATTTAGGAAGGAGAAAATTCAAAAAATGTTCATAGAATAGCGAAAGGTCTCAAGATCTGGCCAAATGAAAATCAGTCAAAGAAACTGGAAATATTTAACAAAGAGAAGACTTTGGAAGAGGAGTGTTGGTATTCTTCTAGTATATGAAGCATATGGAAGGAGAATTGGTTTGTTCTTCTTTCATTCCAGATAAGAAATCTAGAAGCAATGGATGATAACTACAAAGAAGCAATTTTATACTCTAGATACCAGAGAGGAGACAAAGCCCCTTGGTGAACTACCCTATGATATTATAGTTTTTTTTTTCTAATTTCTAGAGAATTCTGAGTAAATTCAATTATAGGTATGCTACCCTCTATAAGAACTGACCCCAGGCTTCAATAAAAGTGTGGGGAGTATAATATCATAGTCTCAAGTAAAGGAACCAATATGGATACTGTAAATGATTTCCCTTTAGAAGTCCTAAGTTCTCTTCAAAAATGAGAAACCTTAAGATGAAATACCTTAAGCAGTCATGAAATAAGAGCCTGCAAGAGCAGTTGTTGCTGTTCACTCATTTTCAGTTGTCCAATTCTTCTTGACCTCATTCTGGAGCATATTCTCAGCAAGGATATTGAAGCAGTTTGCATCTCCTTCTCCATTTACAAATGAGGAACTGAAGAAAATAAAGCTAAGTGACTTGCCCAGGGTCACACAACAAATTAAGTGTCTGAGACCAGATTTGAACTCAGTAACATAAATCTTTCTGACTCCAGTCCCTACAGTCTATCTACTGTGGCACTTAGCTGCCCCAAATGAGCAATGGAGATTTGGAGTTATGAGTCCTGAGATTTAAGTAGAGTATATGGCCAAGAACAGATGGGTTCCCATATAAGTACTTTAAGCAAACAAGCTGAAACATTTGTTAGTAGTAAAGCAAATGGGAATAAATGATAAAATCATCCAGATCAGTTTTACATATCAAAGATTTAAGTATATTTTTCCCTACTGAGAGAAAGAAACTTACTTGGAGAGTATGGTGAGAGAGTTAAAGGCAGACAGTAATACAGTAGCATCTATATTTATTATGTGAAGTAAAAGTCTTCAGAGTGAGTTTGGAGTCATTATGTCTTCTCTTTTAAAGTGAATAGGGGTGAGGGGATGTGATATTAAAGTAGACTGTGGTTACTGAAAATCAGTGCATTTGACTTTATGCTTATTTAAGAATAAGCTACCAGAACTATAAGTAAAGTGGCTTTGTTGTTTAATATTAACTATAATAGGACACCAGGGAAAGAGAAAAGCATCAAAGTATTGAATTCTAGAGAAAGTAGAGTATAGCTGTCACCATGGACCCATTCCCATATCCCAGTGGAGTAACTCCAGCTCAGGGAAGAGAGATGCACAGAGATATAATAATGAATTATTTCTTTATTCTTGCTCTCCTTTCTCCTATCATTGTCAGTAGACTTTCTATTTTCTCCAATACCTTCTCCCTTTTTATCTATAATCTATATCCACCTTTTTTCTCTTCCCTTTTTAGTATTCCTTTTACCTCCACCACCATCCTTTGCTGCTTCTCTCTGACCCACTCTCCATTTTTCAATGGATTCATCCTTAATAAGAAAGTTGAGAAATGAAAAGCACCTAAATAAGGGTAGAGGAACTATTAAATAAGTAAATATTTTAATCAATAAATATTCACCTACTATGTACAAGATATTCTGCTGGAACTACTAAGGATACTAAGAAGTATAAATCACAGAAGTTGATCATTAGAAAAACCTCAGCAGTTATCTCATCCCACTCATACACAAAATGAATTCCCATTATAACATACCCAACAGGAGGCCATCTAGCCTCTGCTTGAAGATGTCTAAGGCAGAGAAATATTCCACCTCCTTGTTAAGCCCATTCTACTTTTGTACAGCTACATGAAGCAGTGAATAGAATGATGAGTCTCAGACACTTAGCTGTGTGACCCTGGGCAAGTCACCTAAACTTGTTTGATTTAGTTTCCTCATCTGAAAAACTGAGCTAGAAAAGAAAATTGCAAACCATTCCAATATTTTTTTCCAAGAAAACTTTAAATGTGGTCATGAAGAGTCAGAGATACCTGGAACAACTGAACAACAAAAATACCACAATGGGTAGGGAATTTTTCTTGGCAATCAATCTAAATCCGTCTCTTTGCAACTGGGATCAAACCGAAAACAGTCCAATCCTTCCTCCACGTATTAGCCCTTCATACAGTTTAGGACAGCTATCATGTCTTCCTGAATCTTTCTTTCTCTAGGCTACAAATTCCCAAATCCTCTAACTGATCTTCACATGACATTTGTTACATGCCTCTGGACATTCCCTAGTTTATCAACATCTTTCTTAAACTATGGAACCCAGAAGTGAACCCCTTACTCCATGTGAGATCTGATTAGTAGAGAACACAATGGGAAATCATCTCCCTGTTACCAGAATCTAGGATGTTTTTAATGGAGTCTGAGATTGAATTAATTCTGTTTTTTGTTTTGTTTTGTTTTATTTTATTTTTTGCTGCCACATTCCAAGACTGATTCATATTGAACTTAGAATTCACTAAAGTCTCTGGACAACTGCTGCCTGATCACAACTTTCCCATTTGTGTTTGTGAAGTTGACTTTTTCTAACAGTGGAAGGATTTATTGAATTTAATCCTATTTATTTCAGCACAGTGCTCCAACCTGCCAAGATCTTTGGTTCCTTTCCCTGTGATTCAGGATGTCAATTGTCCCTCACAGTTTTTTGTGAATTTGTTGAGCATGCCATCAATACCTTTATTCAAATGTGATAAAATCAATATTTCCTAGGTCATATACATGTAGGCTGGATTAGTTTTTCCTGGAGCCCTATCCACAGAGATGAGATCAGCTGCCTCCCTGGAAGATTGCTGTGCCAAGTTGGCCCCTTCCTCTTATTAAAGAGTTCCTTCTAGACCCTCCTTTTTGAGGAGGTCTATAGGTAAAAAAAAAACCTTTATTCTTCTCCCAACTGTACCTCTGAAATTCTAGATTTTGACACAATGGCTCAGTTGCTATCTGACCTTGGAACTTCCTTTAAGTTTGAGACTTCCTCATCCCAGAAGATTCTTTAGCTATGCCAACCTTTTTTTTTCTATTAGTGAGTTCCTCCTAGTGTCTTCTTTTTTTGAGGAGAGCATAGACTAGACAACCTTCACTCCCCTCCCAATTGTACTTAGGACTTTCTGAATGTCAACACCATGCCTCTGTGCAGATAATATTTTCTCCAACCCCTTTTTAAGCTCTATTTTTTGTGTTCTCTTCCCCTAGTAGAATGGTTTTGACTTCTTTTGGAAACCCCAGCACTTAGCATAGTGACTGACACATAATAAATAATGAGTAAATACTGTTTTGCCTTACCTCACCTTTTCCACAACAGAAATTTTCCTTAGGATTCTATTGTCTCAGGTTGGTGAGCTTGCTTCTTGGCAACCTGAACACAAAGATCAAAGTGAACTCCAGCTCTTTCTGCTCTTTCTGAAGCTTCTAATCATAGTCAACTGAATCAAATGAATGTCCTTATTGAATATCTTCCCTACTTTGAGTAAGTAAATCACTTTTCAATAACTTTTGAATGACCCATGAGTGGTCCATTTTGTTCTGATATCAAACAAAAACTACCAGGGAACTGGTAAGGCCAAATCCATGATATCAAGTCATTGATAAATATGTTAAACAGTACAGGATCAAGTACAAATGCATATTAAAGATCTCCTTCCATGATGACCTAGAACCAGTAATAATTATAAATGAGAATATCCATAAAGTGTGTGTGACCAAGTGACTGACACATAGTAGGAGTTTAACAAGCTTGTTTTCTTCTCTCTTCAAGCCTGACCTTACAACTTTCTGAGAAATCATAGGAGTTCATTTGAGAGAGGCAGAGGGAAGAAAGGGGGAAAAGGAAGAGAGAGGACTTTAATATGGGCTCCCAGTTAAGTCTAGTGCTACTGGACTTTTAAATTTTATCTTGACCTTTATTTGTATCCCCTGCACTAAGCATAGTGTCTAGAACATAGAAGCTATTTAATAAATGCTACTTGAATTGAATTGACTTGATACCATAGGCTCCTGTTCATAGTTCCCCCTTTGGGAGATTTACTTCTTTATAGCAAATACTCAGAATAGGCAAAAATCAGTTTTTCTTTATCTGGAGGCAAAACTTCCATTTATGAAATTTCATATAGAAACCCCCCCAAAAAAACAAGTTTAAAAAAGCTAGAAACTCTAAAGGGTAAATGATGCCAACTCAGCAGGAAGCCATGAGCAAGGGGTGAGACAGAAAGAGGAAAGTGGATAAATCCACCAGGTTTTAATAGTAATGACAATTAGGAAAACTGCAAAATTCTGTCCCAGCAGATCTCTTCTTAAGTGGGTTACTGTGTTAATGGAAGCACCAACTGCTCATGATTATATTTAGTGTGGGTTAGCAACACCTCAGGATCCCTAGAGTACCTCTCCTTTCCACAGACTTCCCTCATTTCTTAATCCCTTATTTGTCTCCCATAATCCTGTCTCCTTTTTTGCATATGGTCAGGGGTGGGGAAACTTTTTTCTCATTTGAATATTCATAACATCATTCATGGGGCATATTTGGTTAA
Source organism: Macrotis lagotis (assembly GCF_037893015.1). NCBI lineage: Eukaryota > Metazoa > Chordata > Mammalia > Peramelemorphia > Peramelidae > Macrotis > Macrotis lagotis. The sequence continues at coordinate 699,276,321 of NC_133658.1, forward strand.
ACATTTAACTAATTCACCCCTAAAAAGCACCTAGATTTATTGAATTTTGAGTCTTGCCTGTGGTTGCCTTGGCAATGCCAAACTAATATGGCCTGTGGGCCAGAGGTTCCCCTCCCATGATAGGTAAAATATACTTATTAGTCTCCTTTCTGATATTTTAAGAAATGTTAATAGGTGCCTTCTTTGTACAATGCATTGTATGCTTTGTACTAGAGGCGATATGAATATGATAAGGTTCCTGCACTTAGAAAACATACTAAGAGCCATCAGATGAATATACAAATAAAAATAATATAAATTATAAATGCTTAAGAATAAAATTAATTTAATGAGGGAAAAATTCACTTCCATCTAGGAAAATTATGAAAGGTTGGGAGTTAAGCTGTCTCAAAAAGTTAGGATATCAAAAGATGAAAATGTAAGGGAAGGACATTCCAGTTATAGGAAATAGAAGAGATAGAGTTTCAAAAATGGACGTGACAGTAATTCTGATTTGGCTGAGGTATAGAGTGCTTAGGAAACATTTTTTCATTTCCAATACTACCAAAATGAAACAATAAATATTTAATGATTTTTGTCCTTGTTTTTTAAATTCTCATTTCATTTTATGACATTGAAACAAAAAGCTAACTACCCTTTAAATCCCCCCAAAACATTTATTACAAGTTTTAAACTGTATCTCACAGCAAAAAATCTTGTGTCATTTTGAAAAGTCATCAGTCTTTTACATGGTCTTGGAAAGCAATAGCAGTATGATGGAGGTGCCACTCACACATCCTGGGAAGGTAGGTGGTCTGCCTCTGAGCCTATTGTTTCTTGAATGGACCTCAGCTATCATTCCTGCACTACCATTTCTGGATGCTAGGCAGCTAAGTTGTAGATCAAGTCAATATGTGCCAATATGCACTAAGCACTAGAGATATGAAGAAAAGGGAAATAGCAATCCCTATTATCAAAGAACTCAGTCTAATGAGAGAGGCAACAAGCAAATTACCTTGCACATACAAGGTATATACAGGGTAAATTGGCTGTAGTCTCAAACAGAAAGCACTAGAATTAAGGGGTCCAGGAAAGGCATCTTGTAGAAATTGGGATCTGAGCTGAGAATTGAAGATAACCAGAGAAACCAAGAGACTTTGATCATGGCAGCAGACTCAGGGAGCAGTATAGTGTCCAGGAATAGTAAGCAGACTTAAGTAAGACATCAAGTCAGACCTCTAGATTCACTGAACCAGCACTGGGTACAGAATTGGGTGCTATTTCAAGGCAGAGAGGAGTGGTCCTGGTCACAAGTCAAAAGGAGGTCTATCTCTATAAGGAGAAGAAAACAGACTAGAGGGAGCGGAGGATGCAATATAGGAAACTCCCAGGCATCTAGGTAGTACAGTGGATAGACCACTGGCTCTGGAGTCAGGAAGACCTAAATCCAAATTTGACCTTAGACATTTGATACTAGCTATGTAACCTTGGGCAAGTCACTTAACCCCACTGTCTCACAAAAAAAAAAAAACAAGAGAACTTTCCAGGGATCAAAGCCCCCAGTTTGAGATGTGAAAGCAGCAGGAGAACATAAAAAACAGAAGATCATCCTTACTCTGCTTTCAGGGATGAACAAAGCCCAACTTTAATAAAAATTCCAAAGTCAAGAAATAGGTTAGAAAGGTGATCAAATAACAATAACAAAAAGAATCTAAATAAAAAAACCTTCTATGGGTGATAAGGAAGCTCAAGAAACAAACCAAAAGGAAGACAATAACTTGAAAAATGTCTACAAGCAAAGTCTTAAAGGGGCGGCTAGGTGGAGTAGTGGATAAAGCACCAGCCTTTGGAGTCAGGAGTATTTGGGTTCAAATTTGGTCTCAGACACTTAAAAATAATTACCTAGCTGTGTGGCCTTGGGCAAGCCACTTAACCCCATTTGCCTTGCAAAAACCTAAAAAAAAAAAAAGAAATAAAAAGAAAAAGAAATATACAAATTAGACATATCCCAAAAGTATTCTTAAAAGAACAAAGAGATTGTTATTTTTTTTAATTTTTAAAGATTTTATTTGAGTTTTGAGTTTTACAATTTTTCTCCCAATCTTACTTCCCTCGCCCCACCCCCCCACGGAAAATGATCTGTCAGTATTTATTTTGTTTCCATGTTGTACATTGATCCAAATTGAGTGTGATGAGAGAGAAATCATATCCTTAAGGAAGAAACAAAAAGTATAAGAGATAACAAGATCAGACAATAAGATATCTGTTTTTTTTTCTAAAATAAAGGGAATAATCTTTGAAATTTATTCAAACTCCACAGCTCTTTATCTGGATACAGATGGTATTCTCCATTGCAGACAGCCCAAAATTATCCCTGATTGTTGCACTGATGGAACGAGCAAGTCCATCAAGGTTGAACATCACCCCCATGTTGCCGATAGGGTGTACAGTGTTTTTCTGGTTCTGCTCATCTCACTCAGTATCAGTTCATGCAAATCCCTCCAGGCTTCCCTGAATTCTTGTCCCTCCTGGTTTCTAATAGAACAGTAGTGTTCCATGACATACATATACCACAGTTTACTAAGCCATTCCCCAATTGAAGGACATTTACTTGATTTCCAATTCTTTGCCACCACAAACAGGGCTGCTATGAATATTTTTGTTATGTTTTTACCCTTTTTCATCATCTCTTCAGGGCATAGACCCAGTAGTGGTATTGCTGGATCAAAGGGTATGCTCATTTTTGTTGCCCTTTTGGGCAACAAATTTCTCTCCAGAAAGGTTGGATGAGTTCACAGCTCCACCAACAGTGTAACAGCATCTCAGATTTCTCACAACCTTTCCAACAATGATCATTATCCTTCCTGGTCATATTGGCCAATCTGAGAGGTGTGAGGTGGTACCTCAGAGAAGCTTTGATTTGCATTTCTCTAATAATGATTTAGAGCAATTTTTCATATGGCTATGGATTGCTTTGATCTCCTCATCTGTAAATTGTCTTTGCATATCCTTTGACCATTTGCCAATTGGGGAATTGCTTTTTTTTTTTAAAAAAAAAAATATGACTCAGTTCTCTGTATATTTTAGAAGTGAGTCCTTTGTCAGAATCATTAGTTGTAAAGATTGTTTCCCAGTTTACTACGTTTCTTTTGATCTTGGTTATAATGGTTTTTATCTGTGCAAAAGCTTTTTAATTTAATGTAATCAAAATCATCTAGTTTGTTTTGGTGATGTTCTCCATCAAAGAGATTATTTTTAAAAGCAAAAAAAAGTTGTTTTAAAAAATAAAATAAGAATAGTAGAGGAAAAATGGGAAAGAGAGGATGAGATCTATGAAAGAAAATTATGAAAATAGAATTAAAAGTTTGGTAAGAAATAAGAAAAAATACATAAAAATACCAAAGAAAAAATGGTAAAAGAAGTAAAAAAGTAAAAAAAAAAAAAGAAGCAAAAAAAGTACTGAAGAAAATAACTCCTTAAAAAATCAGAATCAGCTTAATAATAAAAGAGATACAAAACCTCACTAAAGAAAATGATAATAAAACTTAAAACTGGTCAGATGGAAGCTAATGAACCCATGAGACATTAAGAAACAAAACTAAGTCAAAGGATTGAAAAAATTTTTAAAAATGTGAAACAATTTCAGAGGAAAAGCAATTGCCTCTAGAAAATAGATTGAGGCGGGGTGGCTAGGTGGCGCAGTGGATAAAGCACCAGCCCTGGAGTCAGGAGTACCTGGGTTCAAATCTGGTCTCAGACACTTAATAATTACCTAGCTATGTGGCCTTGGGCAAGCCACTTAACCCCATTTGCCTTGCAAAAAAAAAAAACTAAAAAGAAAAAAAGAAAATAGATTGAGGAAAAATGATTTAATAATTATTGGACTACCTGAAAATGATTATCCAAGAAAAAAAAGACATCATATTTCAAGAAATTATAAAAGAAAATTGTTTACATATATTATATCCAGAGAGCAAAATAGAAACTGAAAGAATGTACCAAACATCAACTAAAAGATATTCTGAGATGAAAACTCCCAGGAATATTATAACCATCATGCAGAACTCCCAGATCAAGGAGAAAAATATGACAAGCAGTCATAAAGAATTCAAATACTATGGAATCAGAGTTAGGATCATCCAAAATTTATCAGCTACCATATTAAAGAAACAGAGGACTTGGACTATGATATTACAGAATGCAAAGGAGCTAGAATTACATCTAAGAATAACATACCTAGCAAAAGTGGTCCTAATCCTACAGAGGGGAAATTGATAGTTAATGAAATAGGGGACTTTCAAAAATTCCTGATTCTTGATCAGAGCTGAATGGAAACTCTGGCCTTAAAACACAAGACTGAAGGGAAGCATAAAAAGGAAGTTTATACAATGAAAGGCAATATTCAGTGGCATAGTGGGCAGTGCTTGAACCTCATTCTCATCTGAACTGGGTCAAGGAAGGAAGAATAGAAACAACAAACAATTAGGTTCATCTTACCCAATAGGAAGATTTCACAAGATAATAAAATATAGGGAAATATTAACTGAGTAAGCATAACTATGAATGAAAATAAGATATATTCATCTATAAAATTAAAGAGGACAAAAGCAAGGATTAGAAACTAGAATCCAGTGGCAGAGACAAGATGTTAGTAGAACAGCCTCTCTTAGGTGCTCTCTCCAAAATATTCCAAAAACCTTACAATTATGACTCTAACTAAATTTTCAAGAGACAGAACCCACAGAAAGATCCTGTGAAACAATTCTCCAACCCAAGGTAACCTGGAAAATAGTAGGAAGGTTATGTTCCACAGGGCTGGAGGGGGCAGCAGCATGCCAGAGCAAAGGAGCTTCAGTCTTCTGGGAACAGCCCCAGGGAACCTGGTTCCCTGGAAGCCCCAGATCCTGGCAGAAAAAGCAATTACCTAACCTGCCACCCCAAGGAGCACCAAGCATAGCTTGGAAGATCAGCAGGGAGACCTCTGCTGGAGTGAGCACCAAGCCCAGGCCAGTGTGGCCCTCCTCAACAGGAAATGGAAGCAGGCCTATGGAGCCACCTGACAGCTGTTCCCTAAGTGCCCATGGAAGGTAAGGAAATGTAGAGAGAGTACTGAGGTCTGTCCTCTGTCCCTGGGACAGGAATCTGGGACTTTGACCACATTCAGACCCTGGTCACAGTCTGGGGCACAAAAGGAGTGAGTTTGTGGCCATTCAACAGACCAGGAGAGCAACCAGAGACTCACATACTGAGGTCCTTGTGCAAGTATCCCAATAATACTCAAAAGCTCATGAAGCACACCAAAACCAGGCACAGGCTGGGGAAATGAGTAAACAGAGGAAAAAAAGGAACCTGACCATAGACAATTACTTTGATCCCATGGAGAACCAAAATAAATCATCTGAAAATGAGAAAGTCCAAGCTTCTGCATCAAAAGATGCCAAGAAATATAGAAGTTGGCCTCAGGCTATGATAGAACTCAAAAAAGATTTTGAAAATCAAGTAAGGGAGGTAGAAGAAAAACTGAGAAAAGAAATGATAAAGGTACAGGAAAACATGAGTCAGCAGCTTAGTCAAGGAGATCCAAAAAAATGCTGAAGAAAATAACATATTAAAAACCAGTTTAGGTCAAATGGTAAAACAGTTCAAAAAGTTGTTGGGGAGAAGAATACTTTAAAAAGCAGAAATGTCGAAATGGAAAAGGAGATAAGAAAGCTCTCTGAGGAAAACAAATGCTTCAGATGTAGAATGGAGCTAAAGGAAGCTGATGGCTTTGAGAGAAGTCAAGACACAATAATTCAATACCAAAAGAATGAAAAACTAGAAGAAAATGTGAAATATGTCATTGAAAAAACAACTGATCTGGAAAACAGGTCCAGAATAGATAATTTAAAAATTATTGGGCTACCTGAAAATCACGATCAGGAAAAGAGCCTTGACCTCATTTTTAAAGAATTTCTACAGGAAAATTGCCCTGGCATCCTAGAAGCAGAGGGTAAAATAGAAATTGAGAGAATCTACCGATATCCTACTGAAAGAGATCCAAAAAAATCCCAACCCCTAGGAATATTATAGTCAAGTTCCAGAACTCTCAAGTCAAAGAGAAAATATTACAAGCAGCTAGAAGAAAATGATTCAAATATTGTGGAACTACAGTCAGGATTACCCAGGACTTAGCAGCATCTACATCAAGGGCTTGTAGGGCTTCTAATATTATATTCTGGAAGGCAAAAGATCTTGGAGTACAACTAAGAATCAACTACCCAGAAAAACTGAACATCCTCTTCAAAGGGAAAAGATGGACTTTCAATGAAATGGGAATTTCAGATGTTCCTGTCAAAACAACCAGAGTTGAACAGAAAATTTGATCTTCAAGTACAGGACTCAGGTGAAGCATAGAGAGAGCGGATGAGAAGGGTAAATTATAAGGGGATTTAATGATGATGAACTGCATGTATTCCTGCATGGAAAGACAATAATACTCATATGAACCTTCTCATTTAATAGAGCAGGTAGAATGAGCTTTCATAGATGAAGCACAGGAAAAAGCTGAATTTGAATATACAATATATTATAAAAATGGTGTCAATAGGTGAAAGGGAAATGTACTGGGAGTAAGAGAAAGATGTAGAATAGGCTAAGATACGTCATGTAAAAGATATTTCATGGAGCTTTTGCAATGGTATGGAAGGGGGGCAAGGTGAGGGAGAATGAGGGAGCCTTCATTCTCATCTGAAATGGCTCAGAGAGGAAACAGCATACACACTCAATAGGGTATAGACATCTAGAAGAAAAAGGAGAGAAGGGGGACAGGGGGAGGGGAGGGGGGATGTGGGTGAGAGAGGAGAGGGTAGATCATGGGAGAGGATAGTCAGATATAATACATTTTCTTTTTTTTTTTCTTTCTTACTTTTTTGCAAGATGGTGGGATTGGGTGGCCTGGCCAGGACCACAGGCCAGGTGGTTACTGGCCCCAGGGCCAGTGCTCTGTTTGCTGCACCACTTGGCTGCCCCACAACACATTTTTGAAGAGGGATAGAGTGAAAGGAGAAAGAAAATATAATAGATGATATTGGAGGGGAACGAATGGAAGGAATTTCAATCAGCAACAGCAACTGTGGAAAAAATATGGAAGTAACTTCTATGATGGACTTATGATAAAGAATATGATCCACCTGAGACAGAGCTGATGGTATGAGGAAAACAGACTGAAACACATTTTTTTCTCTTACTTTCATTTTATTTCTCATTAGGTTTTATATTTTTGTGAGGGAGGGGGTATTATGTTTATTCTTAAACAAGAATATTTTAGTAATGTGTAAATAAATTAAAGAAAATACAATAATAAAAAATGAAGAAATTTTTTTTTTTAGGAAAAAAGAAAGAAACTATGAGTGGTCAGACACTAGCCAACAGGAACTAATGCTGAGTGAAGGGAGCAGAACCAGGAAAACATTGTACACATTAACAACAACATTGTGAGTTGATCGACCTTGATGGATTGCAGCCCCTCTCAGTAGTTCAGAGTTGGGACCACCCTAGGAGACCAGCTATGAACAATGTTATCCTATCCAGAGGAAGAAAAACAAAACAAAACAAAAGAAAAAACCTCTACAGAATCTGAATGAACACTATATTCACTTTCTAAAAATTTCTCTTATGTATTTCTTTCCTATCTCATGGTTTTCTTTCTTTTCCCTTAATCCTAATTCCTCATTCTGAAAAAAAAATCAAAGAAATCAAAGAAAAAAAAAGAAACCAGAATCCAACACTATGTTCTTTTTACAAGAACACATTTGAAGCAAAAAGATAAATATAGAGTTAAAATAAGGAGTTGAAACAAAGATTATTATGCTTCAACTGAAATTTTTTTTAAAAAATAGCAGAGGTAAAAATAATGATCTTAAACAAAACAAAAGCAAAAATAGATCTAATTAAAAGAAATGATTAGGGAAACAATTTTGCTAAAATGTATCATAGACAATAAAGTAATATAATTATTGAATAAATATGCACCAAATAGTATAGTATCCAAAATCTTGAAGGAAAAGTTAAATGGATTATAGGAAGAAATAGATAATAAAATGATATTTATAGGGAATTTCAATTTACCCTTATCAGAACTAGAGAAATACAACCATAAAATCAATAAGAAAAAAATAAGGCGATGAATAGCATTTTAGAAAAGTTAGATATGATGTTCTCTGGACAATATTGAATCATAATAAAAAGTATGCCTTTTCTCATGGCATAATTCCAAAAACTGAATAAGTATTGGGACATAAAAGCCTCACAAGAAAATGCAGAACAAAAATGTTAAATGCACTCTTTTTTGGACCATTAACCCATTAAAATTTTCATTTGATAAAGAGCTTTTGAAGCAAATATTGAAAATTAATTGGAAATTAAATGACCTATTAACATGATTTAATTCTAAAGATCGAGAGGGTCAAAACACAAATCATAGAAACTATTTTATTAAAGATAATGTTAACAAGACATTATATTAAAATTTGTGAATCACATTCAAAGTAGTATTCAGGAGAAAATTCCTATCTGCAAATGCTTACTTCAATAAAAAATATAAAGAATAATTCAATGGATTGGCCTTGCAAATAAAATAGTCTAGAAAAACAACAAATTAACCCTCCCCTGATTAAACATTAAACAAAAATCCTGAAAATCAAAGCCAAAATTAAGTAAATTGAATGAAAAAAAGCTATTTGCTAATAAATGAAACTAAAAGCTGATTTTATTTTAAAAAATGATAAAAATTTTATTTTCAAAAGAATCAAAAAAATAAAATTATTCATATAAAAATGAAAAGGATTAATATTCAACCAATAAAAATAAAATTAAAACAATTATTAGGAGTGATTTTGCCCAACAATAAGCCAATAAAACATGATTCAAATGAAATTGATGAATAGTTATCAAAAAATAAAAATTGACTAATTTATAAAAGAGAATTCAGAATATCTGAATAACCATATCTCAGAAAAAGAGATTCAACAAATCATAAATTCCCTAAGGGGAAGGGGAGGAAACAAACAGGACCAGTACAAAGGTGAATTCGTCAAAAAATTTAGTGATAAAAAAAATAGAGTGGTGGATAAATGGAAGAGATTATAGACATAATATACAGCAGCCAATAAGCACAATAATTTGGTATTTGGTAAATTTGAAGAACCTAGATTTCAGGGGCAAAAATTCACTATTTGACAAAAACTGTTAGAAAAACCAGAAGGTAGGGGCAGCTAGGTGGCGCAGTGGATAGAACACTGGTCCTGTAGTCAGGAGGACCTGAGTTCAAATCCTGCCTCAGATATTTAATAATTACCTAGCTGTGTGTCCTTGGGCAAACCACTTAACCCCATTTGCCTTTGAAAAACCTAAAAGAAAAAGAAAAAGAAAAACCAGACGGTAGTCTCACAGAAATTTGATTTATACCTTCTCACACTGTACACCAAGATAACTGCAAAATGGGTAGATAATTTAGAAATAGTGATATCATAAACAAATTAGGGGAAAATTATTTGTCTGATCTATAAAGAAACCATATATGTTTGTGTGTGTGTGAGAAAGAGAGAGAGAGAGAGAGAGAGAGAGAGAGATTCATGGGAAGAAAAATGAATAATTTTGATTATATAAAATTTAAAAGGTTTTGAACAAACTAAGCCAATGCAGTGAAAATTAGAAGAAAATCAAGAAACTGAGTGGAAAATTTTTGTTGCAAGTGTCTCTGATAAAGATCTTATTTCTCAAAGAAAATAAATTTGTAAGAATAAGAGCTATTCCCCAACTGAGCCAGTAGTCCAGAAATATGGACAGATATCTTTCAAAGGAAGAAATCAAAGCTATCAATAGTCATAAAAAAATCTCTAAATTAGTAATAATTGAGAATCACAAATTAAAATAACTCTCAGATATCACCTCACATCATATTGGCAAAGATGACAGAAAAGGGAATGTGGGATAATAGGCACAACAATGTACCAATCCACTAATTTTGAATTAGTCCAACCATTCTGGAGAGCAAATCAAAACTGTACCCAGAAAGCTATTAAATTATGCATACTCCTTGACTCCAAAATACCACTATTAGGTTTATGGACAATGATCCATAACTTCAAAAATATTTATAGGAGCTCTTTTTGTAGTAATAAACTATGTAAATTATGATGGAATTTTAATGTGCTATAAAAATAAATGTTGAAGGAGATGATTTCAGGAAAACCTGGGAGGACTTATATGAATTGATACAGAGTAAGGGGAGCAGAATAGGAGAACAATTGACAGAGTAATCTTATTGTAAAAATAACCAGCTGTAAAAGACTTCATAACTCTGATCAATACAATGGTCTACCAAAATCACAATTCTGTAGGATTTATGATGAAAAATGCTATCCACATTCAGATAAAGAACTAATGAACTCAGTGGGCAGATTACACTTCATTTTTTCTTGTTTATTTTTTAACTTAACTAATACAGAAAGGTTTTGCATGATTGCATATGTATAAGTTATTATAATTTTTCCCTCCTCAATGGATAAGGAAAAAAGTTGAGCAAGGGAAAGAATTTGCAAGAGAAAATAAAAATTGAAATGAATAATAAAAAGAATAAAATACAAATATGCATAACCAAAACAAATTCATATATTAATTTCACTTGATCTTTTCAGCACCCTGTCATACAGGAAACTGCAGTCAATCAGTTAAGTGAACTTCCAATGCTAGTCAATGGCAAATAAAGTGAGAAAATACTTCTGTGAGAGTCCTCCATTGACAGTTGAATATTTGATGTTAAAGCAATCATTAGAAGAATGTGTGTGATAAGTTTGAATGCCACAGAGCACTTTATCAATCCAATATATTCAGTTTCATCAAATACTTCCTTCACCAACACAAATAATTATATTGTGGATTTCCCTGGTGTGGGTACTTCCTCCACCATTATAGACCATACATAATTTTAGAGTACATTCCAAGTGTTTGCATGGATTATTTATGCCTGACTGGTGGTAGAGCATTCCAAGTTTATTTTGGGCTGATCAGTCACAGTCAGACAGACTGTAATTTGTCTCAAACATTGTGATGTCACTTTGGTCTTATTCGATAACAAAGGACAAGACCCATAGACCACAACCAATCCATACTTCTCACTACATGATTTTTGTTAGTATTCTTCCATCAATCACTTATAGAAGATTTATTTAATAAACTAGAATTTTTCTTCTGGGCCATTTAATATTTCATGGTTATTGTTGCTTTTTTGGTGTCTGATTATAATGCACCTAACTTGCAGTGATAAAATTTTACATGACATGAAAAATGAACAAAGTACTTTTCTTCAAAGAACTTTTGTTCTCTTTTCAGTTGTAACTGAAACATGTAAAGGTATAAAAGATAAATCCATAATTCTAAGAGGGGAGAAATATTATTGATGTGGATACTGGAAAAGGAGAAGTATGCTGTTATGTCTGTTTCCATGAGAAGAATATCACTCTTTCAATCCAAAGAATAAGAAAACATTCATTCTGTTAGGACAGAAGCAGGACAAGTGAAATACAGAACAGCTGTCTGTGCTATTGCATAAGAAGAAAACATTGTGGGTTGTAGTTTAGAATGTTCCCAAAGTGGATGTGTTGAAGAGCATGCATAATAGAAATCACCATAAATTCTATTATGCAATAGATACTTAAAAATTCTTAAAATTTAGATAATAATAATAATAGAAAAAAGAGAGTTCCTACAGAAGTTCGTTTCATATCTAAAATGGGACTGGATATAGAAAATAATATGATGCTGTTATAAATAAGCTTGTGACATTTTTTCAAGATGAATATTAATTACATTATGAACAACCACTGCAATATCAACTGCCTCCATACATGTGAATGTCATATTGATTATTCATCTTTAGGGTAATTAAGCATCAGTGACCTGAAAAATCATACTATTAATGCTGTTTATTATACCATAACAGGTTACCATAGTACCATTGATGTTAAGTGATTTAATTTTCATTTCATTGGATAGCAGTCTGAAATCTTTTAGGCCTTCTTTCAAAGGACATCAAATTCCAGACTCATGCTAACTGGGGAGGCAGTGGGATACAGGAGGAAGAGAACTCAATTTAGGGACAAACAATGGGGTCTGAATCCCAGCTTTGTGACTTATTATGTAATAGTAGGTCATTTAATCTCTCTGGACCGCACTTTCCTCAACTGTGAAATTAAAGGATTAGATGTCCTCTAAGGTACCTTTCAAGTTATATATTGATGATCCTATGAAAATATTTTAAATGCTTGCATTTATTACAGACTTCTAACAAGAATTAATTTACAATGAGCCTATTCTGTTCAGCTGTTTTCCTGTCATATTCATTATATATCAAAGTTCTACTTCTAAAGATCCATGAAACACTTTTAAACATAGGCAATGGTACCCTCATTGAAAATTACATTCTAAAAGGGTATTTATGACCACAGATAAAACCGTGTTTAAATATTTTCCTTCATAATATCCTTTGTTGAATGGTTCTGTGAAAGTTAGTTTTCTTGCTTAAAGAAATATTGTTTGTCTAGTCACAGAGTATCACTTTCTTTTATTGTACTCAGAGCCATTTTAGATCAATATCAAATTACAATCAACCCACTCCTTAAAAATATGGCCTTGTTCATTTGGCCACAGTGAAAGTTTGAATTTTTCCAATAACTTTCCAATAACTTATATATAACTTATAACCCTCTCATTCATCCTAGATGTTCAGAAGATGGTTTCCTAGAGTTCTGATTTGGGAAAGTATGATACCTGACAAATGGCAATTTGTCATTTAAAAAAATAAAAATAGTCATTTTAATGACTGTAATCAAATTTAATGAAGGGTAGAGAAATCAGTTCACCATTACATATTCAGTGAACTTAATTTACTATAATGACATTATATTCCTAATGGGACAAAATTAAAACTAACCTTAGAGATCACAGACTTTTATATAATCACATAGCATTACTCATATTGGTAATATTTTTACTGATCTAGCTGCTTATGATGTGTGGATTCCTAATTACCATTCTCAAGAGTATGTTCTGACAAAAATTATGCATTACCTAAGATAGGGAATGTTACATGTCTTTGTATTGTCCCCTTGTATTTTACCCGAGTTTAGCAGCTAGAGAGTCCCTGATTTTCATCCAATCTAAATTATCCTGTATTTACTTGTATATAATCTGTGTTTACAGATGTTTCCCCATAAAGTGACCATACATTGTTTCATTTTTATTTTTACATACCCAGTATTTGTCAAAGAGTGCCTGGTATACTTATTAGATAATCATTAATTAATTGATACTTGGCACTGAATACAAATTTATTGAATGAGTACTTAATCACAAAGGATAGCAAACTTGTAGAGTTCTAGATTCCCATTTCAACAATTGACTATCAACCAGTTGTGTGTCTAAGGCGGCATTAGACTATGATATGGCATCATTATCTGAATAATGTATTTCAATACTTTATTTGTAATTTACAAGCTTCCTTAAGTGGCTATATCATTTTTTAAAAATTTGTTGATACTTGAGGATTAATATCATCCACTGAGAGTTGAGTTCAATAAAGAGTGTAGGTATAATATTTTATTTGGCTATACTTTTTGGCTTTATTTTGGCAATAATTTATTAGGAGAATATATAATTTATTAGGAGATTTATTATTTGTTATTAGGACAATAAATTAGTTATTATGGCTAATAATCCAGACTCCTGGCCAGAAAAATTTTGACACAACTATCCTTGAACAGTCAGGTAAAAAGAAATGACAATTCTAAATAGCCTGATTAATTCCCTCAGTTCTTCACTTGACTTGTTACTACAGGTCTGTACAGTGGCCTTTTTTTTTCTTTCTCTCTGTCTTTCTGTGCTAGGTCTTTTATATTAAAGGTCTTTAGTAATGAAATTATATTTTCCACTTAAAGTTATATGGGTTTTGGGTCTACTCTGGGCCTCCCCAAAGCATGCTTTTCTATTCCAGCTTAAACTTCCTCAGGGTTCTAAATTTTACCACATTGTGGTGTTTGCCACAGTTCCATACATTTAGCCAAGCTGAGCTGACAGATATTTACTGGGGTCAGTAAAAATTGAGTTCCTTTTCTTGTTCTCAAGTAGGGATTTAACTATTTTCCTTCTCATGGTTATGTCACTGATTCACTTGGACCCCTCCCATCCTAAAAATCCCACACAGCACACAACCATCATATTAACATATTTTCACCCTCCACCCAATAATTGGACCAGATCAAATCACCACAGATTGCTGTTCTTTGAAGACATTTAGGAGGGGTTTTGAAGATTTCTTGTGCAGGCCCAGTACCTAACACATGGTGAAATCACACTCAAAATTGTGGAAGAGCACCACCCAAGAAACCTGGAACATGATGCTCTTCATGATTCTTTCATTTTAATTTAGGGCATTTTGAAATTCTCATAACATTGAAGAGTTTTCAGGAGAGAGGATGTTTACATTAAAAAGCCAAAAAAGGAAAAAAAATGCTTTTTGGCATTTTGAAAAACATTCCCATTAGAGTACAAGACATTTTTTTATAGTCCAGCACTGATTAAAGAAATCTTATTAGATATAAATGAGAAGCATGTGCTTCTGGTGGCATTTTACCCAAAGGATTACAGTTAAGTATAGTCTGAACTTTTAGAGTATGTTAAACACACCCAGTTGAGCAGTAAAGGGACTATCTCCAACTTAAAGAGGGGAATTGTTTTAAAAGATCAAATGCCCCAAAAGAACATTTATAGGAGGAAAAAGTGGTGAAGGCTCTTTCAGTTTTTCCCTACTGATGACTTTTAGTGGATGTATTTGAAGAAATGCTGCTCTGTCTCATCTTTGAGACCACTGTGTTGCTCTATAATTTATTTTGAATGTCACAAGGTAACCTTTTACTTTCATTAATAGGACCAAAGAACAAAATCTGAAAATGGAGTGTTTCAATCTTAGCAATACTAAAAATGAACTAAGAAGCCAGTAGTATAATGAAAGGCAAGTGAAAAGTAAATACATTTGTTTTTCCCATCTGTTAATATCAAATTCAAACATTTCTCCCAAATTTTTCTCTAATTGTTTGTTTCCCAGCAACAAATGGCAAAAATCAACCAAATCTTTTTTGATTCTTTGAGAAAACTGCTGTACTGCAATTTGGATTTTAAAATCTGTAAACCATTAAAGAGCCTCATTTACAAAGCAAGGAATATTACACAGTCCCTTCCTACTGTGGGGTAACCTTTGTGAGGTTAGCAACTGTTCTCTATTCTCTATTCTTCACTGTACTTAAAAGTGCTTTGAACCTAAAAGGTATTTGATTGAATGAAGGAGTGAATGAAAGTACTCTAATGAATAAGTGTAATTCAAGTCCTGAAAACTGAGACTTCTTTCTCTGAATCCCCATGCTACTTTTCCCAAGTATGATGTGATGTGTTTGGGATAATCTTTTGGTTTTTTAAATTATAGCCAAACTCCAGATTATGCAATATTTTATAGAATATACAAAATATAACTCCAGAAACAAAAGCATTTAACTAAGACATAAAATTTACGAATATCAATGTTAGTAATGAGAGGAAAGAAAGTGGTAATCATTCTCTGCCTCCTTACACAAGTGGACAATTCTTTGCAGGCTCAAAGAATATTAAAATTTAATCCCTCTAAACATATAAGGCAGTCAAATAGTAATTTCAGAGATCACAGCCTGGAGGGAAAAGTTTAGGGTTCAATAACATATGCTTCATGGTGTTCTAAGGAAGGTTCAAATTCAATAAAGCTTCCTAACTTTGGGGAACGGCTAAATATCAGAATTCTGTTGGGATTCCTGAGTTCAGGGATGCCATAGCTTCCTTCTATTTTGCAACTCTAATCACAGAATAAGAATTGATTCTTTCATTATTCTCTTTCCTATTGCTCTGGGAACCCATTAAAACATTGCTTTTCCATATTGCTTTCTCTCTCCTCCTTCCCCCTCCCTCTTTTTCTCCCCACCCCTCCTCCTCTCCCTCTTCTTCTCTCTTTGTTCTTTTATGTACCTCCTGAAGAATTTGTCTCCTGAAACAAATTTTTATTCAAATATATCTCCCAGGAGTATGATGCTTTGGAACTTCACCCAATGAATAGTAGCTCCTCTGCTTCACTATTATGGATAAAGATACAATATGCCAAAATATTCATAGCATCACTTTTTGTGGTAGCAAAGAACTGAAAACAAAATAGGTGCCTATTGATTGAGGAATGGCTAAAAAAGTTGTATATGAATGTAATTAAATGTTTCCATATACTAAGAGAAACTGGGGGGGATTTGTAAGAATTGATGCAGCATAAAAGGAGAAGATCCTTAAAAAAAATACACAATGACTACAGCAATGTGATTGAAAAGATAGTGAAAAGGAAGTGAAAATCTGAATAATTAAAAAACTGATAATAGAACTAGACAACATTTAATTAAACACCCCTCTTCTTGACATGAAGTGGGGTGCTAAAAGGAAGTATATTGTGCTTTTCATCAGATACAGTAACTGTGGAGAGTGTTTTGGTTTGTTTAAAGGGGTTCAATACCAGAAAAGCTACTACCCAAAATGACATGCTATAAAACAAAAGGCAACCAATAAAATGTAATTTTTTTAAAAAAGTAAATGGCAAGTCTTTTATGAAAAAAAGACAGATTTTCCTTTCTAAATTTATAGTTTAGTTACTTTTTATAGTTGAGAGCCTTATTGTATAATTACTATAGTAGTATCAATTTAAGAGAACATAAATGTGCCCATTTAAATATTCCTGCTCTTTACTATAACAATTAAACATACCCAAAAATTTCTCTACTGATTTTAAGAGTAGTACCAGAAAACTGTTATTTTGGGAAGTGGAATCCTCAATTTATGGTGCCTTGTTCTTGAAGAACAATGTTATTTGGCTTGGGTCTCCCAGACACATCAGTGTGAACCTGAAGTAAATTGAATTGAAATAGGATTAAATTTCTTAATTTGAATTATCTAGGGAATTTCATTGATTCTCTTCTTTTCTTTGGATGAGGAGAGGGTTCAATTTTTCACATGAAACATCTCCAATATCTACTTCTTAGTATTGTTATGAGGAACAAATGGGAAAAAATATGCAATTATTTGTAAATTGCAAAGCATTGTTTTTTAATATGTTTTCACATATTAATTTATATATGTAAATGGTTATATTATACATCATTAGACTGAATGAATGTGTTTGAAATCAAGAATGTCATAGGAGAATAGACCTAGAATTGTAAGGCATCTTGAATGTTACCTAGTATCTGGTACAAGATAGCTTTTATTTCCCCCACCATAGAAAATGCATGGAACTCACAGAACTCACAGAAACCCATAAAAAACACATAAGGATAAAGTACCTTTATAGCCCATGACATTTCCCCCAAAGGTAAGGGAGAAAATAAAAACAACACTTTGGAGAGATGCTGGATAAATAACTTTCCACCTATCTGAGCTTGCATCTTCAGAGCAGCACCTTGAAATCTTAATTGACAAGATTCAATTTTTTTTCCCACCTCCAAATCAAACATAACTTCTGTCCTAAAGGGAAACTAGGTGGCAAAGAGGATAGAGTACTATACCTAAAATCAGGAAGACTCATTACGTGACCCTAGCTGGACAAGTCACTTAACCCTATTTGATTCATTTTCCTCATCTATAAAATCAGTTGGAGGAGATGGCAAACCACTCTAGAATATTTGGCAAAAAAGTCCCAAAGAGTTGGACATAACTGAAAACAACTGAACAAAATAAAGTCATTTCTAAAGCTGCAGGGTCATCCTCCGTTACATATTCCTCTTCCACAAAAAAAAAAATGGCCTGATTCTTTAAAATTCCTGGGTAGAGCCTTAGATATGAACTTGTGGATTCTATTTAATACTTAACTATCTGTGCAAGTCATTAAACTTACTAGCTAAGCAAGTAATTATAGCTTTTTAGACACTGACCTCATTCATAATTCCTGAATTTCATAACATCTAAGGTCCCTTCTAGTTTTAAATCTATGACTCTATGATTCATAAACTTTCATGGAAGGATCATTTTTAGGAATTCTAGTTTTTGACCTATGCTCAGAAAAAGCAAGCAGTAAAATAAAATAAGGCAGCCAGGATCTCCCCAGATGCTCACAGAAAAACATAGGACATTCATTTTGTCCTCCTACAATCACTATTTACTGTTGTTAGGGAATGGGGGAGAGGGAAAAGGAGGAAATTTCTCACATATACATGTATGCTTATGTGTATATACATATATGCATATATGTGTGTATTTGTTCATTTGTTTCAGCTATGTCCTACTCTCCATGATCCTATTTAGGTGTATATATATATACATACATACATACATACATATACACATGTACATATATAATTATATATTATGCTTTTGTTAATTTTTGCTTGTCCTTTGTTCTCGAAGAGGACAATGACATCAGGGATGTGATGCCCTAACATGAAAACAAGTTGGATCTGAGTGAGGGGGGAGCTGTACAAAGTCACCAGTCTCTCTTTCTTCTCCAGAATCATCTGAGTTCAATGGCCAAATATGGATAAAGATGACTGGAGAAGACCTAGAACGAAGTGGGAGACCTTGGCTTTTTTAAGCTAAGGTCTTAAACAGGTCTCAGTTTGACTGAGCTAACAGCCTCAATGATTAAGACAGGTAAGAAAGAAATGAAGAAAAGAATGGTTTCTTTGTTTTTGGCCAGAAACCCTGAGGATCTTTTCCTCTCAGATATATTATATATAATCAGCCAGGTGGTACATATGTATATATAATATATATACATATATATAATAAAAATTCATAAGGAGTTCTCCAATCAAATCCTTGTTACATACATATAAAGGAACTGTTGGTCCAAAGAGATTGCCTGAAATAATAGAGGCATGTAAACATAATTACTACAATATCATCACTTTTTTCCATTTCCCTATATTACAAATCTAGGGATTCATTTATTTTAGAGGGTTAGTTTGCAAGGGGGAAAAAGTTTTTCAGAAGTTATTTAGTGTGAAACTTGAAAACTATATATAGAGAGAGTAAATCTAAAAGATGATGTGTGAACAGTCCAGGAATGGAAGAAAGCTATATCTTAGACCCTAACCCCATTGTACCAGCACAAAGAGGAATGCTTAGAGGCTTCTAATCAGGTTTGATCACATTGGACTTATCTGACTGTGGTCACAAGTTGTAGCAGAAGAAAGTGCCTAGAGAAGTACAAGGATGACTGAAGGACAGATTGGTGACAGTTATATCAAAATTACCACTTTCTTGAAATAACTGTCATTTACTTCTGGTAAGAATAATAGAGGTTGGGGTTTTGTGGGGGAGAGGAGAGATATTGTTTGGGGTTTTGGGTTTGTTTGCATTTTTTTTTTGCTTCAGAGTGAGAGACATCTGTCTCTGGACAAGTTGCTTAACCTCTCCCTTCCCCAGGTGGCTAAGAGTATAAGCTGCAAAATGAATATTGATCAATTTTTATAGAGGGAGTTTCCATCAGAAGTTCCCTGCACTGATGAAATCATAGGAGAAAATATTCAAGTCCTAAAAATGGATGTGACCTCACCCATGTGAATGTTCCCTGCACTACTGAAGCATATTGTGATCCATGCCTGCTTGCTGATTTTGTGAGATTCTTTCTCATGCCACAGGAGATCTACCCAATATCCTAATTAAAAGTATGGCTACCTTCTCTCCACCCAAGCCCTTTCAGCTCCCTTTGAGAGGGGTACTATTTAAAGGTCAGGGATTATGTTTCTTTCTCCTTGAATTTTCAGTTATTAATTTTTATTTTTTTTTTACTTATTTAAAGCAACGGGGTTAAGTGACTTGCCCAAGGTCACACAGCTAGGCCATTATTACGTGTCTGAGGTCACATTTGAACTCAGGTCCTCCTGGCTCCAGGGCCCATGATCTATCCACTGCACCACCTAGCTGCCCTGAATCTTCTTTTCTTAACAAAGCATCTGGTACATTAACACTTGCTTGATGGGCAAATGGATAGAGGGGATCCTCTATCTACAGTGAACAGAGCACTGTCTACAGTCAGGAAAACCTGAGTTCAAATCTAATCACTGACATGAGCTGTGCAATCCCAGACAAGTCATTTAATTCTGCTTGTCTCCATTTCCACTTCTGTAAAATTGTCTGGGAAGGAAATGGCAAACCACTCCAGATCTTTGCCAAGAAAATCCCTAAAAGGGGTCACAGAGTCAGAAATAACAACAAAAACAAACAACCTGCTTGTTAGCTTGCCTTGAGCAGGGAGGGATATATCCCTTCCAAGAGGTTCTGTAATATTCTGGGGCTTGTTGCTACCAGCATTATATGAACTACAATAAGAACACATCATTATCCATGGAAAAATCCTCTTCAACTTGGGTTCTACTGTATCTATTTCATAAAAATAATGAACACCTTTGACAAATATGTGTCTCTCTGTTTTATGCCTTGCCAGATAATTATGATCTGGACAATGTTGAACAAGGCTATTTCTACTGTAATATCTTGGAGAAATCTTGAATAATTTTGATGTATTGAGTGGAGGTTTCTTGTCGGAAGACAGGTTTTTAAGGTAGCATCCCATTGTATCAGATCACTTTTTTTTATAATGAACAAAGTAGACTTTGTTTTTTTATTTTATTTTCATTCATCTTTTGACCTCATGGAAAAATGTAAGCTATTGTGGAATATCTCTTCCAAAAGCCTGTTTTTTACTCATGTCCTCATCAAACGTGTCTCTCAAGGATATATAGATGACTCTCATAAAAAGTTTTTATATAGAAAGAAGGCATATAGATTGGCAGTACCAGTGTTTTTTGTCACATTGTTTTTTCAGTTTTAATAAAACCTGAGATCCTGCCCAAAGATTTTCCCTTCTTTTATATATGTGTGTGTATGTGTGTATATATACACTTTGTCCAATTTAGCTGTTTTGCCATTTTTCTTCTGAGTGCCACTTCTATATGTTATATAAAAATATATAAGCCCATAATACTAAAGTTCAATATAGTGGCTCCAGGTGGTTAAAAAAAAAGTTCATGGGGTAGCTAGGTGGTGCAGTGGATAGAGCACGGCCCTGGAGTCAGGAGGACCTGAGTTCAAATCCAACCACAAACATTTAATAATTGCCTAGCTGTGTGACCTTGGGCAAGTCACTTAACCCCATTGCCTTAAATAAGTAAAAAAAATTTAAAATTAAATTAATTAAAATTTAATTAATTAAAAACTCATGAAAAATATTTCAGATCTTTTCCATTTTTCTTCTGTTTTCCTCTTATGTCCTCAGGATGATTTTGCTTAGTTATGTTTCTCTCCACTGCGTCTTCAATTTTTTTAGGGTGATACTGTTCATATTCTTTCATCATCCTTTTCCATAAAATTTTACAAATGAATTAAGATTTAAAATTGATTATCATAGCTACTTGGGGGGGGGGGTAGCTAGGTAGTGCAGTGAATAGAGCACTACCCTGGAGTCACGAGTACCTGAACTCAAATCCAACCACAGACGCTTAATAATTGCCTAGCTGTGTGACCTTGGGCAGGTCACCCCATTGCCCTGCAAAAAAAACAAAAAAAATCATAACTAGTCAACTTTTTTTATTGAGGCTTTATTCTACTTGTTGCAATTGATTTACGTAAGTTAAATATCAGTAAGGAATAATTGTAGTCTGTGTTCATGCCTTTCTTCCATCCATATCCCATTTTTCATCACTAATAACTTAGAGAATAGAGCTTTGTTCTTTAGCAACTCATATTTTCTCATCTTTTATTCCTTATAATTTTGAACTAATTCTTATCTTTTTTTCTAACAAGTCACTAATTTGACAGTTCACAGTTGATTTATGAATGACTCACACTAGTAACAAGTTATCTTCTATCTGTTTGAATAATAAACATCATTTTTGTAATGTTTGTCAGTCTTCATCATGTTCAGTATTTATTTTTTTCTCCAAGAAAGTTTTCAACATTTAAGAGGCATGAATCCTATATAATCTGACTTCCCTCATTCCTTTTTTGTAGTCCTTGTTTTCCTGTATATTTCACTATAGTCATCTAATTCCATCTGTTCCCTGAAGTCACAAATATAAAAGTGTATGTTGATTTTCTTTAGATCTCTATCTTTTCATCCTCTGCTAGTTATACTTTAGCTACAATGTGTTGATATATGCTGTAATCATTTCATGTTTGCTTTTAAAAAAATACTTTTTATCATGAACACTGCATTATAAGATGCAATGTAAGATAATATAAGAAATGTCCCAGAAATACTTCTTGTTGCCTTTAGGTATACAATAAAATCATTTCACTGACTTCTTGCTTCATCAAGGAGAAACCTTGGATCCTTCTTCCATTTAGTTTAAAATTCCTTCTTCTGTTTTAAATATCATGAAAGTGCTCAGATTGATATGATTCAGTCCTTCAGCAGTATGTCTTCTCATAGGTCATCGTAAAAGAATCTCATATAGAGTACCAAGAGCTAAATTAAAATTTACAGATGTTCTGACAACTGTGTGAATTCTGCCACTGCTTGAGTCATTTAATTTCTTTTTTTCCCTTCATGGTTTGAATGAGCAAAGAATTAATCAAGTGGCTAACCTATTGGTGAAGAGCTTCTCTACTCTTAGGTTGGTCCTTGGAAAGCTGACTCAGCTCTCCAAATATGTACTTCACTATCTAGCCTTTGAAATCCCAAGGTCATCAAGTAAGCCATGATGAGACTTAAGAGCAGGATTTTATAAAGGAGACAGAAAATAATGAGGGCAAAAAGATAAAAGTATAAAGTATAAAGAATGGGGAAGATGGGAAGTAAGATCTTTAATCTTACTGTAACAACATTCAAACATCAATAGCCCTCATTTTTTATCTTAGCAATATTCCCAACCCTTATCTCTTCATCTCACACTCTAAACTTCTACCCTTATATTTCTTGGGACATAACTTCTAAGGTCTCTTGAATGAAGTTTTCTTCTGAACCCTTGATAATTTTTTAGTCTAGTACTTGCCTAGATCTAGTCACTTTACTGTTCTGTAAAATGAAAGACTTGGAACAAATGACTTCCAAGGTCCTTTCTAACTCTAGAATCCTTTGATTCCATGATCATTGTATATAAACCACTACCACAAAGAATTTGTGAACTTTGAGTAACCTAAGTTTTTAAAAGAAGGTTGTCCTAACAATGAATGACAAAAAATACCCATGGAAAATCCCAGCAGGGTTGGAAGAGACTAATTTCAGCTCTGCAGAAAACCACAGAAGGTGTAAAGGGAAACCCTCAAAAGAAAGGAAGAGGTTGGAATAGGGGAAATTGCGGAGACCAAGAAGAGAATGTGGTATACACTGGCAGGAGGTCCTGGACATCCTGCTTTACTCTTCTACTCTTACTTCCCAAGTTTCCAATGTTCCATAGTTTCTTCTTCTGGTGATAGGAATAAATAGCAGCAGATTGCAGGTGGGGAAAACCCATGTAGCGGGCGTGGCCAATACCAAAGGTTGCCAATAACCTTTGATAGAGACCGATTCCTAATTTTAGGCAGAATAGAAAGATTTAGAGTGGAAAAGGATATTAGTTAGCCTGGAGTCCAAACCCCTCAACAAAACCAAGGCCTATAGAGGTAAAGCCACTTGCCCAAGATAGCAGATAATAGCAGAGCTGGGATTAGACTGAGGTCAAGACTCTTTTCACTGCCATCCAAAAATTCAGAATTTATCATTCCTTCATGAGTAGGTTCTAAATTTCTACCAGTATATTTGACACATTAAAAGTTAAACAAAGGGGCAGCTAGGTGGCGCAGTGGACAAAGCACCAGCCTTGGAGTCAGGAGTACCTGGGTTCAAATCTGGTCTCAGACACTTAATAATTACCTAGCTGTGTGGCCTTGGGCAAGCCACTTAACCCCATTTGCCTTGCAAAAACCTAAAAAAAAAAGTTATACAAATCTTTATGGATTAGCGTGTGAAGCTATGTACCATTTATCAAATAACTTATGGTAAATAAGTATTTTTGACTTCCAAATAACTAATCTTAAAACTCTTGAAACACAAACCAGCAATCTAGTATGGATACTGCTATGTTTGTGCTCTATGAGCAAAGTAGAATTGTGAGAGCTCAAAAAAAAAATATGAGATATGTAAATTTGGAGATATGTCCCTCCCTAATAGTCAAAGAAACCATTTGTGTCTGACGTGTAATAGAGACTTCCAAGCTTAGCTTAGTATGACCAACCACACAGTCAGACACACCACACATTGCAGTGTCATTCTGGTCCTCTTCAAACTCAAAGGACAAAATAACAAATGCCACATTTGACTTCTTGCAATGATTTATTAATATTTTAAGTATATTACAATGTCTTAATTCCCAGATTATTATTATTGGTCCATATTTGAAGAGAACCAGTGACATCATAGGGTGATGTTTTGACCTGTGCATAAATTGGATTTAAGTAAGGAATAGTAGGTGCACAGTCTCTTTCAGGTATCTATGTCCAGTAGCAAGATAAAAGTCAGAAAGACTGGCAATGACCTAGGATTTAGTGAATGACCTTGGTGTTTTCAATGTCTGATCAAGTTTTAAGATCCTATAGCTTCTGCTTCAGCTTCCTTCATGGCTGTTGTTCTTACCCACTCTTCTGCTGGGAGAAAGTCTTATCAAGCTTGGAGTAGAAATGGCCCTAATTTACCAACAAGTTCTGTGGGTTACTTTTAACTTAATTTAGGCCATTTACTGAGGTGGTTTTACCTAGATATGGTGGCCACTGTGGATGTTCTTGGAGCTGTAGGTGAGACTTAAGTGAAGGGTGGAAACCAAAGGTAGATGAATAACCCTGAAAATGACTCAGCAAGCCCTCACACTAGAGGTGTTAATCCTCCCTGAACACTCCCACCAGGATCACACAGGTAACAAAGTGTCTGAGATCAGAAACCTGAGAGGACTTGCATGAACTGAGGTAGACTGAAGTGAGCAGAACCAGGAGAACATTTTATGACAATGGTAAGTTTGCTTTGACTCCAGGTCCAGGTGGCACAGTGGATAGAGTTTGGACTATGTGAGAAAGTTTCATATTCCTAAATTCAAATCCAGTCTTAGACATTTACTTACTAGCATGACCCTGAGCAAGTCACTTAACTGTTTGCCTCAGTTTCCTCATCTGTAAAATGAGCTGGAGCAGAAAAATAGCAAACCACTTCAGTACCTTTGCCAAGAAACCCCCATGGGGATCAGACATAACTAGACAACAAAAGGATCTGACTTGTAAGTATGTATCAATATAAACAGCCAGCAAAATTGTTATATTTCTAGATTACAAATAAATTGTAGGCTACTAAAACAAGTCAGGGATATTTAGATTTCTTCTTAATCTTTGTAGGGAACATAATAGAAAACCCCTTCCATGTTTTCAATAAAATGTCCTTATGTGTCATTTAGTTGTAGTGAGAGAGGCATGTAGAGTCTTAGTATCTACTTCATTAAGACTTTATGTTGATTTTTATTAAAATGAAAAAAATTCTTCTCCAGTGAATCTCTCTGAGCACCTTCCTGATATTCTTCAGGGTTAAAAACAACAACATTCTTACAAATGAAATTTTGTGTAAAATAAGTTTTTTCCCCCAAAGCAGTTTGTGTATCAGATAGTCATTCCTGTCAGCACTGCTATAAAGTTTGTAATGTTTTAAAACATTATCATGGCACACTGAACAGTTATAAAAAGTACTTATATTTCTAGCTCTTTGGTATGACACTAGCCTTTTTTTCTCTTCTGACTCAATCTCCATTATAGCTTCATTTCTTTTAGTAGAAATTGCTTCAATCTGTTTCATTTTGGGGCCAAATCTCTCAGCTTGTCTTTTGATTTTCATTGTATTTGCAGGAATTAAATAGAAATTGCACTGCATTGTATTTTCTCAGAAAGGTTTTACAAAATGGAATTGTGCCCAAAAGTTTCTTACATGTACATAATTACTATCCAAAGAAAAATAGAAATGTTTGAAGTTAGGCATAGTATTACATGCATTTCATTATACATTACATTGAGTTATTGTGAATTTTTCATTGGATTTCTTTGGTTGGTCATCATTTAATATTTTTTCCCCTTTCATTTTCCCCCTTTATCTGTTTCAAGAAGGAAAACTCACTTATATATCTAATTCCTTTGTCATTAAGTCTTTCATATGCCTAAAAAGACTATTAAGAAAATTTTCAAAATTTTTTAAGAATGCAGTATCTTTATGGTTACAGTTCTCTTTAGGCCTATAATCCACAGATCCTATTAAGCTGAGGTTTCTGTTTAAATAGTATTTTATCTAAAAAATTTCTGAAATAGAAGATTGTCTTAAACCTGTGCAATGCTTTCCTATCTAATACTTGTGCCTCATAAACTAAAATTGTTGCTTCAGGGAATCTGGTATTTGGCTTTAATTATTTTCATATTATTCTCTTATGGGAGAAGGTAAGAAAAAAAGAATCACACAAGAATACAGAGGCAGGAGTGATATATTTTGCATTTTTGAAGTAAACCTCCAAATATCCAAATAAATGACATCAATGATCTATGGGTATTTCTGTTCTTACATCAGTACAAAAGGGTATTATTATTATTATTATTATTATTATTATTATTATTATTATTATTATTGATGGGAAAACAAGCCTTGGCTCTGAGCTCCTCTAAATCTGAGTTTGCTTCTTCATTATCTTGCAATATGAAAATTTGTTAAAATCTGTGCTGATAAACTAATTATAAACTATTAAAATATTATTTTGTCAAGAATAATTAGGAATAATTTCATCTTTATGATTAAATACAATTAAAGCAAAGTCATTCTTAAGTTTTAACAGTATAACACTTAAAAATAATTTTAGCTGATTAAACTTAGGATGCTGAAAAATTCTAATATATGAGTACTGTCTAAGCTATATTTCTATTTGTGAGTCAGATAAGATTTATTTTCAAAACTTTGCCTTTCTGGATTCCATAACACAATTATCTCCCTTACTTAAATGATCTATTTTAGTTATATTTTTGCCAATTAATTCTCAATGACTGTATTAGAAAAAAAATGTTCATTATACTCTTTTGTTTAAGCATCACAGCCTACTCTTTATACAATTATTCGTATCCATTTCCATTTTTTTTTCTTTCCCCAGACTGGGGAGGTTAACAGTCACCTCCAATGTCATTAAACCCTCAAAAAACAACCACTCAAATCCAAAAATTTTTGAGAATTAAAAAAAAAATGTTTTAAACCCAACTGACTCAATACTTAGAAGTGACCTTTATGCTTGGGTTTCAGATGAGATAAGGAAGTGAAAAGTAATAGATCACCCACCAAAACCAAGAAAAGGTTGCCAGTCTTTATTTTCTGCCATATATATTCATATTTCCATTCATATAGAATTACATATCTGAAGAGCTATGTTTAACAGGAAGCCATAAAGGTCATTTTAAGCCCTACTTTTAAGGTGTGGCAATGTTTTTAAAAAACAGCACTGGGGCCACTAGGTGGCCCTGGAGTCAGGAGGACCTGAGTTCAAATTCAAGCTCAGACACTTAATAATTACCGGTGTGGCCTTGGGCAAACCACTTTAACCCCACTGCCTTGCAAAAACAACAACAAAAAACAGCACTGGGGCAAAATTACCCCCCCCCCAGCCAAGAACTTAAAGTGCCATTGTAAAATAAGAATGAAAAGAGAAAAAAATAAATGTCTTTAAATAACATCTTCCCAGAGCGTAAGCTTCCTTCCACCTTCTAAATTAGATTTTAAGCTTCTACCCAAATCTAAAAGAGGCCTGTATCACAAAATAAAGAGGAAACCACAGGTTCCCTTTCAACAAGGAGAGGTAATTTCTTCCTGTGTTCTCTGAACTTGACATTCTTTTCCCCTTGGGATGGCAACCCGGGACGAGGAAGTCTGGGCTACACTGGGAAGCAACTCCTTCCCACCTCCCAATTCCTAGTGGTCCTTCCTCCCACACGCTCCTTTTGGAGAGACTTTTGGGGGAGGTAAAGCATCCCTACCGCAGGGTGCTGAGACAGCCGGCAGCAACGGAAACCACTAGCTGCACTGCGTTGAGTCAAGTGATCAAAAAAAATGACACTGGCAGCTCCCCTCAAGAGGAGAGCTGAATTCGCAGCAGCCGCCGCCGGGGCTCCAGCGATCTAAATGAACCTCACATTTATTGCTGAAGATAAGGAGGCTCCAAACCCAGCCCTCCCGCCCCCACCCCCAACCAGTCCAATCGCAGAGAAGAGCCGAAGAGCCGAAGAGCCCCGGGGTCCGGGGGGAGCTGGAGCGCGCCGGGC
This sequence comes from Macrotis lagotis, assembly GCF_037893015.1. Lineage (NCBI taxonomy): Eukaryota > Metazoa > Chordata > Mammalia > Peramelemorphia > Peramelidae > Macrotis > Macrotis lagotis. The sequence continues at coordinate 699,304,686 of NC_133658.1, forward strand.
GCCCGACCCGCTGTTTGGGTTCTGGGGTGACCAGGGCCCCCCGGGTCTGGCCAAGTTCATCGGCGAGGGGAAGGGGAGAGGCGCCCCCGAGGCAGCCCAAGGCGGGGGTGGAGAAAGGGAAGGGCGGCGGCCGAGGAGGCCCCCCCCCCACCTTCCCTGCCCAGGCCCCCTCCTCAGCTCACCTGGGCGGCTCAGGTAAGGGCAGGGCGGGGCAGGCGGCTGGCGCGCAGGCGCGGCACGGGGGAGGGGTGGAGGCGGGGGCGCTCGGCCCTGAGCTCACCTGGGAGCCGCCCGGAAGAAGCGGAGCCCGGCCCGGCCTCTCCTGGCAACGCGGCCGGCCGGGAGGGGAGGGGGAGGAGGCGGAGGAGGAGCCGGGCTGGAGCGGTAACAGTAGCAACCGAAGCCGCGGCGGCCGCCGCCGCCCCCTGCACCTGGCGCCGGAGCCCGGCCAGCGCACCTCCCGGCCAGGTGAGCCGACGGGCCAGCGCCGCGGGGAGGGGGGAGGCCGGCCGGCGGGGCGGGGGAGCTCCGAAGTGCTGGTAGGGACCGGGGCCGTGCCCCGAGGCCCGCGGGGGGGCCGCTCAGCTCCGGCCCTTTTAGCTTGCATCCCCCCCTCACCATCCCCTTCCCCCGGTGAGCAGGGAAAGGTGGCTGAAGGATGAGCCAGGCGCTGCACCCCTCCCCTTCCCCCTCGGTGCCTGCCCCAAGCGACTCCCCTTCAAACTGCCCTCTCCGAGGTCAGAAGCAACTTCTGGGGTTCTGAAGGATTCGGCTGAACCCCGACCTTTAGGGAGACCCACCTACCCTCACATGGAGTGAGACCGGAGAGAAGGTTTGGTGTCTGGCTTTTTCTTGATGGGAGGGAGCACTAAGTGCTGCCTTACACCTGGAGGACAGGTGGTCGTCTCCCACCCCGGTTTCTCCTATGGTCCGAGGCAAGTGCCTGGTAGGGGATCGCTTGGCGACGCAACTTTCCAAAGTGGATCCCAGACAACTCGTGGGCATGAAACCTTGGCTGCTCTGAGCGTTTAAGTGGTTGCTTGAGTGATTTGGAAAGACCTTTGCGGTCTGGATGCTGACAATCCACCTCTCATCCCCAGACCACTCTCCTGGGTGGGCTCCCCACACTAAAACTGCACCCACTCTCCTGTTTTATCAGGAAGAGTTATTTTCTTCTTGGCAGGAGGAAGGAAATCCAACTGCCACGCACTAACCACACACCATCTCATTAAGGAACCTGTTGACTTAAGGGCTGAGCGTATTGTTGCTCTTGTTTGCATGTGGTATTCTCATGACTCAAAAGTTCAGAAAAACTTTTTCAGGATCCTGCCACGTCTGATGTTGGGTGTGCCTTGCCCAAATGCCTCCCCCACCCTAAAACTCTGAGTACTGTTCCCTAAGATTTCAGGGTGAAGCTGTGGTACTTCACTTAATTAGTATTATCCATGGCTGCTGCTGTTTTCATTGATTTCTACAGAAAATTCATTTCCATTTTCTGCATCCCATTAAGTTGCCAAATCTTACAGTCTCTTTAGGTCACATTTCTAAAAATAACCTGTTTATAAAATGTGTAAAGTGTTACAAGAATACACTTACCTTAAGGCCCAAATACACTTAAATTTTTTTTTAATTACTGCCATTTATATTGAAGAACAAAGTCTAATTCTAAGACGCCCGTATAACTGTAAATTCAATATATGGTATTTGACAAGAAGTTTTTTAATAAGACATTCAGTAATTGAACTTCTATTTTCTTTTTTTTTTTTTTGCTGTAGCAGTAGCACTATGATATACAACTTAAAGTATTCCCAGAATTGTCCGCTTTATAGTGGAAATCCTTAGACTATTCTAGCAGTTTTGCATGGAAATCTCTAATTATGCTTTTTTTTCAGTACTTTACACTGAATTTATTTCATTTTACTAGCATTTTACTTTAAATTACACTCCTTAATGTAAAGTGCCTCGGGGCACAAATCCGTTTTAAAAGTGCAATTAAAAATTTAAAAACTAACCACAGTATTGTACAATGATATAATTATGTAGAATACTCTCATCATAGTTTTCCTACTTTACCCAAATAAAGTACACTTTTGATCCTTTAAATTTTTCTCATTAGCTGTTCAGAAAAGAATTTTTTAAAAAAGTTTCATTGGGTTCAAATCGAAATCTTATTGCCCCCAGGGAATTAAGCCAGATGTTGTGCTGTCTCACTCTTATGTATAGGAGGAATGTAATAAGTCTTTATTAGCTAAGCTGTGAGTGAGTTAGTGAGCAATAACACCTGTGCTTCCTTTCATTCATCTGGAAGATAGCACTAATGCTACCTATTTTCCATTGATTGCAATTAATTGCACCTTAAAAACTGATGTGAAATTATAGAATTTAGAATTAGACAGAGACTTCAAAGAATTTTTCAAATGAAAATATTGTAAACCAGAAAACATTCATTGACACCCAAAGGCACAGAAGCTAGGAAGGGGTTGTAACAGGAACTGGAACCAAGTTCTGATTCCTGCCTCCCCCAGTATTCTTTCCATTAGACTTTACTAAGGTTTTACTAGAAATATCAAGATATATATTATATATATATATATATATATATGTATATATATATATGTCTATGTGTGTGTGTTTTTCAGTTATTTATTTATTTTTCCAACTACATGCACAGGTGCAGTTTTCAGCATTCTTTGAATTTTACATTTTCTCCCTCTCTCCCTTCCCTTCTCCCTGTCCCCAACAGAAAGCAATCTAATATAGCAATCATATATATATATATATATATATATGTACATATATATATATAATGTGAAATATCTATGTTGTATCCTATCCACCTGTATTTTTACTTCTCTCAAAGTATTTAGCTCCTATTTGATACTTTAGTTATTTTGCTTTGTAAACTTTTCAGAGTAGCATCTTTTTTGTTGTTGTCCTTCAGACATTTCAGTTGTGTCTAATTCTTTATGACTGGCCTCATTTGGGGTCAGTGGTTTCCCATTTCCTTCATATTTTAAAAATGGGGAAACTGAGGCAAACAGGATTAGGTAACTTGCCCTGGGTCACATAGCTAGTAGGTGTCTGAAGTCACATTTGAACTCTGGAAAATGAGTGTTCCTGACATCAGACTGAGTACTCTATCCACTACTCCCAACTAACAGCCTACTGTGAATTTTCCCTCCTCATTGGTTATAAGAAATTCCAAATTAGGAAAGTTGCCAATGTACGTCTGTAACTCTTCTGAAAAAAAAAATCATAGTTTTTGAGAATTATCAGGGATGGCCAGAGATCAGTGATTTGAGGAGGTCCCATAGCTTGAACTTGAATATCTTGTTGACTTGAAGGTCAACTCTCCAGCTTTTCATTTACCTCATCTTTTCTGCCTTGCACATAGGTATTCAGCAAATGTTTGCTGAAAAAAAATTAATGAAATAATGTGCTTGCTTAGAAGCAATCACTTAACACAAAGACTGCATAGCTTATCTTTTGTGTGTGTGTGTGTGTTTTTCAGTTATTTATTTATTTTTCCAACTACATGCAAAGGTGTAGTTTTCAGCATTCTTACTTTGCAACGTTTTGAATTTTACATTTTTCTCCCTCTCCCTTCCCTTCTCACCGCCCCCAACAGAAAGCAATCTAATATAGACTATATATGTATAACCATGCTAAACAAAGATCCATATTAATCATATTGTGATGAAGAATTTTTAATACAATTCATAGGGCCTAGATTACAATTTTTGTTCTTCTTATTCAATTTATTTTCCATTTGTTTGAATGATGCCAGTGGTCTCAGAGAAACTCAGTGATGCAAACATCCTCTTCACCCTGCAGCTGTGGACCAGAATTCTCCTTTGGATGTCATTTTGATTAATGAGATTATATTTTATTTCTTTTGAGAGTTCCCTTTTCCTGACTGATTTCCATGAATCAGGATCTAAAACTTTAAAACAACTCCCTGATTATCCATCCCTTTGAAACACTAAGTTCAGATTAATGGTACAGTCGTCTAGCCACTTCTGCCTTTTTTTTTTTTTTTTGGTAACCCCGTTGAATTACCAGTTTTGAATTTTGTTTTTGTTTTGTTTTGTAGGGCATGTTGAGAAGATTCATGTTTCAGTTAGGGTTAGACTAGAGACCAACATATATAAGTCCTGTCTAATGCTATGATTCAATAATTCTCAAGACCTAAATATAATTTTTTGGGAGGACTTAACTAGTTTCTTATATTATAGTTATTCACCTCAGTAGTTGGAAAGTGTGGACTTTATTTTAATTGACATTCAGGTCCCATGTATTTCAGGAAGGTGTATTTGAAAAATCCTTTTTTCCTCTATCGAATTAGAAAACTATGCTTTGCATGAAACTTTGGGGGGGGGGAACAGAATTATACCCTGTTTTTATGTGTCCATTTCATAGTAAACATCATGAACACATTTATTTATCTACTGTAACACATTGTTCTAGATGCTGAAACTGGTAGGTGGTGTGCTAAATGAAACACTGAAGTCAGGTAAACAAGACTTGAGTTAAAAGTTGACTTCAGACACTTAACTAATTCTGGGCAAGTTACATCTTCCCTTCTTGCCTTAATTTCTTCATCTGTAAAATGAGAATATTAGTACCTACCACCTAAGTTTATTGTGAGGGTAACTGAGATAGTTAATGTTGGCAAAGTGTTTTGCAAACCTGAAAGTGCTATATAAAGTTAACTTTTATATCATTTTATCTTAATCTTAGGAGGTAGGTGCCCCATTTACAGATAAAGAAACTGAGATAGAGACATTAAGTGATTGCCCAGAATTACACTACTAATTAAGTGTCTGAGGCCAGATTTGAACTTAAGTTTTCCTGACCAGGTCCAGCAGTCTTCCTCCTTCTCATCATCATCAAAAAGACAAATAAAACAGCCCCTACCTTCAAAAAGAGGTAGTATGGGATATTGTGAAAGGAAAAACAATGTGCTTTGGAGACACCAAAATATAGATTTATGTGACTTTCAATAATGTTTATCAATAATTTTTTAGTTGCTTACTGTGATGAGGAAGATCACCCTAGCAGTTGCTGTGAGCATCATGAATGCAGAGAGTTTAACTAAATGCCATGTAAATGAGCTTCTATGAAGGAATTCATGATCCTAGAAAATATTGACATAGCAAATCTATAAAATATAAAAAATGCAAAAGAGAAGAATTATTATAGAGTTCAGCAGAGGGAGGTTATCATTTTAAGAGAGTCTTGGACAAACTGGCATAGATTTGGAGGGAATGATAAGATTGTACCAGGTAAACATGAAAAAGAAGGCTTCATATGAGTCATATTTTATCAGAGTCCTTTCATGGTGGGCAGAAAAATATCATTAACCTTGAATGGTTCTAATTTATTCTTCTTTAGGCAATGAGTTAACATGTACCATTTTACTTTTTGACTAAGAAATACATGAAAAAGATAATTGATAAGATCCCATAACTCAGAGTGGAGATGATATATTATAATTGGGAAACATTGTGTAGAGTATCTTTTATTGAAAACACACATTGGAAAACAAACTAGTACTCATTCTATACTCTAGTCAGTATCATGTAAGTGGGGTATTAGACTAGGAGAACTGGGTTTAATTCTGTCCCAAGTACTTAAAACCTGTGTGACCCTGAGCAAATGTCTTAACCTCTAAGAGATTCGATTTCCTTATCTGCAAAATGGGGGGGGGGTACTAATACTTTTATACCCAAGATTGTGGAGAACTCGGTCCATACTTGTGAATAGTTGTTCATATTTAACTTTTACTAAAGTATGTTATAAATATTGAAGTGAGCACTCACTCTCTTTATATTATATATATTTAATATTAATATTATATATATATTATATATATGGAGAGGGGGAGGTGCTCTGCTTTAGGAAACTTTAAATGAGCCATAGAATACATGAAAAAGAATAACTGGTCATGTGATTTTGAAATTTTTTGTATTTAATTTCCATCATGGATTTATTAGCAGTAGTGAAAATTTTGTGAGGATGAGAAAGCTTCAATTCTGCTTGCCCAAAGTTACCTTGACATAGGAAAGATAAGACAAGGTGTGTGAGGACTTTCCCATGGAAAATGACAATACTTTGTAAAAGATTTTTCTTTGTAGCTGTAGGCACTGGTCTACAGTTCTTAGTTTGCAGGTATATTAGAAGTGATATTCATTTTATAGAAGTAACTGACAGTCTTGAAAATAGTTCTTCTCCTACATATCTAGAGTAAATAACTCTGGAGAATAGAAATTATGTTAACATATTTTTCATTACTACCATATAACTCCCTGAAGGAAGACTACCAGATTTACTACTTCACCCCAGTCCCTACCCCACCAAAAATGGGCTAGGAAATGTTTGATTATAAATTATACACACACACACACACAGAGTGATTTACCTTGATAAGTTTATTCATTTTTCCTAACTTCCACTATCCCATTTTCCACTATGTGATAATAACTTCTAAATTGATAACTAGACCCAAACTTTCCCAAATTTCCAACCAGTATTTTCATCTTTTGGCAGATAAAATTAATAATTATAAAAATAACTAACAGAGCTATTGCTGTAAGACTTGCACAGTGACTTTACATCAAGATCTCTTTTGTTCGTCATAGCAATTCTAAGGTAGGTGCTACATTTATCATCATTCCCATTTCACAAATGAGAAAACTGAGGAGAGGCGGTAGAGAATGAGCAGGTAGTGGAGATAAGATTTTAATCCAAGTCTTTGTTGTTTCTAAGATCATAGCTCTCTATTTTATGCCATGCAACTTCATTTTCATTTGGAAATCATAATGTAATCATTGATAGATTCAAAATATCCAAAGCAAAATTTAAACTTTCACTCAGAAACCTCCTATTCTTTTGTTTTAAAATTTTATTTGTTTAAGGCAGTGGGATTAAGTGACTTACCCAAGGTCACACAGCTAGGCAATTATTAAGTGTCTGAGGTTGCATTTGAACTCAGGTCCTCCTGACTCCAGGGTCAGTATTCTATCCACTACACCACCCAGCTGTCCCTAGGTTAGAAATTTCAACTATTTTTGGATCCATCTCTCCTCCTAAATCCTCTATCATCTACCAGAAAGTCATGCCCTTGCCATTCCCATCTCTACTTTAATTCAGGCCCTCATTAACTCTTAGACTATTACTCCTAAATCTTCCTTGTTTCTAGTCTATTCAATGTCTAGTCCATCCCATATGCTTTACTAGGTTAATCTTCCTAATTTATAACTGTGATCACACCACTGCTCTCTTTGGAAGTCTTGAATAACTCTAGTTTCTAAAGAATAAAGTATAAATTCCGTTAGTTAACATTTATATCTCTATTTAATCTGTCCTACTTTTGCAGCTGTATTTCATTATATTCCCCCACATATACCCTATGTCTAGTGACATTGAACTTCTCCCTCTTTCATGTATCCCAAGTTTCCTGCTTTAATTGTCGTTCAGTCCATTTCATGGTGTCTGATTCTTTGTGACCCATTTGAAGTTTTCTTGGCAAAGATACCGGAGAGGTTTGCCATTTCCTTCTCCAACTCATTTGGCAAATAAGTAACTGAGGCCAACAGGGTTAAATGACTTAGTCATGGTCTCACAGCTAATAAGTATCTGAAGCCAAATTTGAATTCAAGAAGAAGAATCTTCCTGACTCCAGACTTCCAGCCTACTATCCATTGTGCCACCCAGCTGCCCCTTCCCCATCTTAATGACTTTGCTTATCTCTAATTCCCAAGCCTAAAATGATCTCTTAATATGAACATCTGTCCATTCTACCCATTCTTTAATTTTGGACTGAGACACTTGTACTGACTTGTGATCCTGGGCAAGTGATTTGACTGCTGTTTGCCTCAGTTTCCTCAAATATGAAAAGGAGTTAATAACAGCACCTATCTCACACAGTTGTTGTGATGGTCAAATGAAATATTTGTAAAGTATTTAGTGATAATAACCAGTAATAGCTAATATTTATGTAACATTTACTTTGTGAAAGTATTTTACAAATATTTTCTCATTTAATCCTCAACAACCCTGGGAGGTAGTTGCTGTTGTTATCCTCATGAAGAAACTGAGGCAAAGAGTTTAAGTGATTTGTCCAGGATCACACAGTTAATAAATGTCTGAAGCTGGATTTAAGCTTAGGACTCCCTGACTCTAGGTCCAACACTGTGACCCCTATGTTAACAATGAATATTTCTTCCCTTCCTCTTTCTCTCCTCCCTCCCCTCAAAGCCAAGCCACATTTTTTTTTCCTAAATCCATAACATCTCTCCTGTAGTCTCTTTAGAACTCTCATAGCACATAACATCATCACACATTGCTTTGTAATGTTTCTTTATGCATTTTATATTAAAAGCTTTTTTAGATGTCAGTGTCTTTCTCATTTGGTATATCTCCTTTAACATCTAGCATAGTGTCTCATGTGCATGGAGAACCCTCAAATTTTTTGTTAAAATTTGAAAAATATTGAATAAAATATAGTTTATGAAAAAAGTACATTAGGGGAAATATTTTTAAAAAGAAGTAAAATTTTTTGCAAGTTAAACAAATTTATTTAAGGCAATGGGGTTAAGTGATTTGCCCAAGGTCACACAGCTAGGCAATTATGAAGTGTCTGAGGTCAAATTTGAACTCAGATCCTCCTGACTCCAGGGCTGGTGCTCTATCTACTGTACCACCGAGTTTCCCCCAAGAATCAAATTTGATTTAGTGCAGAAATAACTTTGAAGGATAATGTGATGGTCCCAAAACTTGTTTCCTTCCCTAAATGAAAAGCATTTTGGATTGCAGTAGTTCTAAGTCTCCTAAATACCTGAATTTAGGCACTGCCAAGAGGAAATGAATCTTATATTGGAACACCTTAGGAGAACACCCTTAGAGATTATGAGAAATTAATCTGAGCCAAGGAAGAATTATTGAATTGTGCACTGACAGAATTAGTCAATAGTGACACTGGATTGTCACCCCACACAACTTCCTTAAGGAAAACAATCCACATTGTTTTCAGTAAGTTTTTTTTAATACTTCTGTTTGTTTCCCAAAATAGCTATTTGATATCATAATTACTACTAGAGGATTTAAAGGACACTGCTCCTCTATAGTAGGCAGTCTTAACCTGGTGTCCATGAACTTTTTTTTTAATATTTTGATATTTGTATTTCAGTATTATTGATTTCCTTTATATTCCAGTGTAGTTTAATTTTTGCAATTAAAATAATATTGTGAGAAGTCAGTTGGCTTCACTAGACCTCAAAAAAGGGCCATGACAAAAAAATATTAAGAACTATGACCTTGGGGTCATATACAACTGTCCTTGAACCTGTTTTATATATGGGTAGCATCAGTGATAACAACTGAAGTTTATGGAACAGTGGGAGCTACTCAAGTAGGTGAGGGCTTTTGGACATCCAAAAAAACACCCCCACCATAATCCCAGAATGATAGAAACTGAGGAGTGAAACTAATGTTACTACGTCTTAAGGATCTGTTCAAAAGTAGCCAAACACTAGCAGATGCCTAGATACTAGGGTAGGCTACAAATCAATGACCTTCCTTCTTAGTAGTTCTGAGTCTCTCTTCTCTCTCTCCAACCTTCCCAAAATCACTATGGAGAGAAAGAAGTTAATGAATCTTTTGAGGGAAAACTAGATATATTATTGTTTCTTCTCATGAAATATTTAATACTATTTTATCAGGTGTTCTGTTATTATTGGAGTCTCAGAAAGCTTTTGAGCTATAATCAGGACCTGAGATTCTTTTTTTTTTCTTTTGAATTTTCCAACTTTTCCCCTAATCTCGCTTCCCTCCCCCCAACCCCCACAGAAGACAGTCTATTAGTCTTTACATTGTTTCCATGGTATACATTGATCTAAGCTGAATGTGATAGGAAAGAAAGCATATCCTTAGGGAAAAAAAATAAAGTACAAGAGATAGCAAAATTATATAATAAGGTAATGTGTTTTTTTTCTTAAAAATTAAAAGTAATAGTCTTTGGTCTTTGTTTAAACTCCATAATTCTTTCTCTGGATACGGATAGTATTTTCCATCATATATACCCCCAAATTGTGCCTTATTGTTGCACTGATGGAATGAGCAAGTCCATTAAGGTTGACCGTCACCCCCATGTTGCTGTTAGGGTGTACAATTTTCTTATGGTTCTGCTCATCTCCCTCAGCATCAGTTCATGGAAATCCTTCCAGGCTTCCCTGAATTCCCATCCCTCCTGGTTTCTAATAGAACAATAGTGTGTTCCATCATATATACATACATACATACATACATACATATATATGTATGTATGTATGTACCACCGTTTGTTAAGCCATTCCCCAATTGATGGACATTTCCTCGATTTCCAATTCTTTGCCACCAGAAACAGAGCTGCTATGAATATTTTTGTACAACTGATGTTTTTACCCTTTTTCATGATCTCTTCAGACTATAGACCCAGTAGTGGTGTAACTACATCAAAGGGTATGCACATTTTTATTGTCCCTTGGATGTAAATGGACCTGAGATTCTTAATGTTAGGAGTGGATCAAGAAAAGGATCATTCAAAGTATAACACTGACATTTTGAATGGTAACATTTTATGCATCTTTACTTCCTAGATGTCCTGTGGCATGTCTTTGATCTTTGAATCATAGTATCCATTGAAAAATCCTAAGTATTTAATGTTTTCAGAATAATATCCTAACTGGTCCTGTTGGAAAGGAAATATTTTCATACACCACCCAAATGTAAATCATCTGGTTAGTATTAATGTGTAATGAATTTCATCTAATTTGGATAATCTTAACTCAATTCACATCCTGGAGATAGCAATGTTTGATTTGACTTAATGTCAGTGTGGGAAGAGACCAAGATGTATAAACTTAGAGCAAGGCAATGACTGATTGAACAATAACTTGTAGTGATAGGGTGAGACCTCTTTCTTTATGAGTCAGTCATTCTTTGAATCTGACCCATGGATTTTTTGCTAATCTGTTTCAGGAAGAAGTATTTACTCATGCACACTTTCCCACTGCATCTTTTTTTTTTTAGTTTTTAAGTTCCCCTATGTAATCTTTTTTTTTTTTTTTTTTTTAGTGTTTCACAATTCAAATTGAGAGGGAGGAAAAAAGGGGAAGTAGGGTAGATGGTGTCATTTCAGTTGGATAAAGAAACTAGAATCATTTATGAAAAAAAAGCAATTATGAGAAAAGGTTGCTGAAAAGAAGCAAATAGTTGTGTGACCTTGGGCAAGTCATTTAATTCCATTGCCTTAAATAGAAAAGAAGCAAATATATTTCAGGGTTTACTTTAAAAAAGAATGTTAGTGGGATGGTAACTTATACTATTCTCCACACACATACAGTCCTACTGTCTCTTCTTTCTCTTCATTTCCATCTAAATTCTATTAACAGAATTCACATTTAATATTCAGAAATATCATGTGGCGACTTGAAGCTTTTCCCCCTATACAAAATTATTAGATGAAAGCACTACTATAAATTATTCTTAAATGAAATATGGAAGAGTATTGACACCTAAATTTTATGCCAGATGATTCTAAACAGTGTTTAAAGGCTTAAAATAAGAAAGTACCTAAAGACTTCAAGTGTGATCAAATTTCTCAAGTCTTACTAATAAAAATTAACCAAATCAGCAGTCTTATGAGATATCATTTTGAATCATATTCTCATTATATCTCTTAAGTTTTAGAATTCAATAATTGTTTCTTAGCAGATTTGTTTATAAGTAATCTAAAAGATTTGGTCTTTACAGAACAGTGCTTATTGATTCAAAAACAGACATCTCAACTTAAAGGTATAAGATTTATTTGATACAAACATAGACTAATATACTTTTGTGTGATTTTACTAGGAAATAAAATATTCTTGCAGTGTCTTCTTCACTATGTACCCTGAATTACAGATCCAAATTATTAATTATTGAATTCAGAATATAAATTGGCAATTAGGTTCAGCAAGCTAGCAGGCTTCTTCAGATTTCCCTAAACACAGTATCTTCAGTGCTGTATGTAAAATATTTACAGTTCTAGATTTTGTGATTATTGGCAATTTGTTCGGGGCATTATGAAAAAATATTATTTGTGGTTTTGCACACACAATTTAAAAAAAACTCAAGATTTTTGGATCAAATTTCTTTTATATAGTTTTTTTTGCTCAGTTAAAAAAGCAGTGGACTCTATTAAGTAGAGAATACTTTTGCCAGAGTAGGCAAAGGGTTAATGGGAAAGCTGCCTAAAATGTAAGATGAGGACAATTATATTACCCCATATTGTGTCTTTTCTCTCTTTATCACATTCTCCCAATCAGAGACCTGGGGTTGTTATCACTGCTGTGATGTTGGCAGTTGTTGAAGCCCTAAAGCAAACTCCATGCTGAGAGGTGACTCAGTGAGTGAGCTCTATCTAGCTTGTTGCTACTTTTCTCTTCCCTTAATACCAATGTCTTTCAGTGCTAAATCTGAAACTTGAAAGGAAACTAACTCCAAGTACAAAAAGTATATGTAATTTTTCCTCCTAAAATTAGAGAGTGAAAATGTCAGAAGAGACAGGAGATGTCTAGTAATATATTTTTGGCATTATATCTGGTAAATATAATGTATCTGGTTATATATCTGGTAAATATAATGTGCCTGATACATTATATCTGGTAAATAGATTTTTCTTGAAAAATTTCTGCATAAAACTAAGCAGCAGGAAACACATTCTGTGATATTTATTTTTTCTGTTGTGATTACTGCTTTTGCTATTTAACTCCTGAGCTGAAATAAAGGTCTAACATTTGCTATTTGGAGATCTTAGTTTTAGCATTTAGCACTTAGTTCAAGGGCTGGGGGAACAGAAAAGAAACTTGTGAAAAAAATTTTTTAATCTTTTGTCTCTCCTCAGAATCTGAGCAGTGATAACTATCCTCCAAATCCTTCTAACCCTTATTTATGTTTGATTTTTTGGTTTTTCTTCCTTTTTATTGAACTAAAGTTGCCATTTTTAATCTTAACTGAGAACACTTGTTTTCTTCCAAAGCTCAGTTCTAGTCCAGTTTCCTAGCCTAGGCCTAGTTGTGTTCTCCTATTGAAATTACATTTTATCACTTTGTGAATATACTTTATTTATCTCAGTATTTGATGTATTTATTGCCTTTCTAGAATATAAGATCCTTGAGGGAAATCTAATTTTATTTTTGTCTAGGTATCTCAATACCTGAGTGACTTGCAGTTTGTAGGCATCTGTTGTTGAATGCAGTGACAACTGAGCCCCTATTATATGCCAGCTCATTTTTGGCACATGAGTTGAAGATAAATATAATATTTATAAATGATGATGTAAGTAGACAAACTATTCAATAAATATTAAGAATTACATAAATTTAAGTCAAATTTTGCAACTATTTTAACTGAAACCTATGGAAAAATTGACAGAGACTATTTCAACCATGTATTAAGAATAAATGATAAATCTGCATTACTTTCATCTGCACTCTCCATGACTCTTATGATCACTTTTGACTATTGCATAAAAATTAGCTTCGGGTGAGCCTTCACTTATTGCTCAAGATAATTTCCTTAAAGTACCCATTATTATTTAATTCAGTCAGGTGAACCTAAAGGAATACTATAAATTGGTATAAAGCTAAATGTAGTCTTTCCCTAACTGGGTGAAAATCCAACAATTGAAAATTACTGTGGGACCAACAACTAAATCATCTCCCATTCCACTTCTCCCCCCTCCCCCCTCTCCAATATCATGGGATAAACAAATTGACAGTTGACTGAAATCTTTGCTTGGCTTCATATAAGCATTTTCAGTCAGATAGTGAAGTAGGCAAGCTTGTCTCTTGTCTTTCCATTCCCATTTTTTACCTTCCTCCTCAGGAAACCGATTGTTCTCACACTATTTCTTGGCTACTTGAGGCTTCCCACTGCAGAGTGCACAGGGAACCCAAAACGCTCAGCCCCTTAGAATATAATTTTTTAAAAATTTGCCAGGCATGCTGTTTTCTTGGGGCCATGTTAAATGATAAATTCTAGACTAAGTTGAGAATAACATTTGCATTTTTAAAAGGGTTTAAAGTTCTTAACCAAAGAATAAAGTACTTAGGGCCTATGTCCATTCAAATCACTGATATAGTGAGCCTATGATGTTGTTCAATTTCAAGTGTGTCCAACTCTTTTTGGCCACATTTGCAGTTTTCTTGTCAAAAATCCTGTCATGGTTTTTTCGATTTCTTTCTCCATCCCATCTTATAGTTGAGGGACTGAGACAAATAGGATTAAATTATAAATTTAGAATTAAAAGTGATATTTTTGGTGACCTAATTCAACTCCTTTATTTATATATTTTTAAAAGAACAAATCAAGAAAACCCTAAATGATATAAAAGTTCAGAAATGATTTATTTAAGATCACATTTCTAGGATTTGAACCCAGCTCTTCTCATACTAAATCCATCTCTTTATTCACTGGACCAAACTATTTGATTTATTTGTTGTTATTCTCTCTTCTTTTTTTTCCTTTCCCTCCCCTCCTTCTCCCTTTCCTTCTTCCATCTCCCTCTTTTTCTTTTTCTCCCCCTTTGCCTTTGCCTTTTTAATATTTAACTTTGAAGGATTTTTCCAATAACTAAAATTTAGAGTTTTCATTGGTGATGGGCAAGCTAACTCGAGGTTCAGAGGAAAAGTATTCTTTTTAAATTCTTCTCTCCACCCCCCCCCCTTTTCCAGAGGAAAGTTGGGTGGGGGTGAAATTGATGTCTTGGTAGCTTCTCTGTTATTTGCAGACTAAAAGTACCTGTAGCAAGATGGAAATTTTGGCAAACCACTCCAGCATCTTTGCCAAGAAAACCCCAAATGGGGTCAGGAAGAGTTGGACTGTTTCTGAAACAATTTAACAACATGAAGCAAGACAGTTGTAATATATGGGGACTGTTCAGGTTGCTGCTTTATGGGGACTGGGGTTGGAATCCAATTGCCTTCTCTCTCTCTCTAAGTGACTAAGGATGAATGAAGGAAATGCAAAGAAAAATAAATAATGTACACTAATATGTCTGAGTGAATCTTTTCAAGGAGAATAGCTACAAATATTTACAATCCCCTCAGTTATAGTTACAGTCATAAGATCTGAAGGAGTGAATGGATTAAAAACAAACAACTAGATTTCCTGCTTCAGCTGCATCTTCAATAGAGTTGACTTCTATGCAGGTGTATCTAACTTCTAGGATTATAATTACTATTCATATATATGATCATTTAAATGGTTTCAAGATACTTTCCTTAAGAACAGTTCTTCGTATAATGATCCTATCTTTAAATGATCATATCTTTTAATGATCATATCTTTAAAATGAAATATTTTCTGTATCCAGCAGTGGTGGTAATGGTACTGAATGTACCAATGGATGTAATTGAGAACTGTGACAAGTAATAAAATAGTTACACTGGCAGGAATGCAATTTATGATGTTCAAGACTGACTTACTCTTAGAGTTTGTCCTGGTTTAAACCTGGGTCTTGATGATCTTCTCATAGTCAGAGATAATGCTAATGTTGACTTTTAACTCTGCTACTGAGATATCGGAGGTTTGCCCATCTTTCATATCTTAATCAGCATGTTGAATGGTCTTGTATATACAGTAGAGGGGGTTTGGGATGCCTTTATAAATGACTACCCAAGAGACCATCCTATTCTGCCTGTGTTTTGGAAACAGGAGACTTTTGTACAAATCTTACTGATAGCTAGCTGTTGGTCTTTTTTCCAATGGTCCATAGAAATACTGGATTGTTAAAAACTGGGTTAAGAATTCCCTTTGTAATATTTCTGCCTCTCCCTCTCTCCCTACTTCTAACTCCAGCTTGCAATGCAATAATAGTTGTATTTCTTCCATAGAATATGCCATCCTTGAACCATTTTCTTCTTGGGGATGAAAGTGGTGTTCTAAATGCAGGGCCACAGCTATAATCAAAAAACTAACAAATCACATAATTAAGTCACCATGAAATTTAACCCCAATGCAAGGAGAAATTACTTCCTGTCACTCCCCCAAACACTTTCAGAGGGAGATTTGGGGCACTTAATAAAATTTCTGCCCACATACTTAAGATTTTATTAGCAGGTCAAGGCTTTTAAATTAAATTAAGAAATCCAGATGATAATATTATGGGAGTCTGGCAAAGCTCCAATGAATATTATCCACAGTATTTTATTTTTATTAATCTGGACTCTGATTTTCATTTGTAGTTGACCACCTCTTGTCTAGTAGAGTTTTATATTTTGTAAGCCATTCTTTAACTAGGTAGTGAGTGTAAACTAAGCCAGTGTGTATATCCCCTGTATTGCATGAAACCATGTAATTAATCCATTGAACTTTGAATTTTGGGTTCTATATTCTTGTAATTTATCATTATTTCTTGCTCCAGCCCACTTGAACTTTACCTTCTAGTAAAAAAAAAATTGTTAAGCCAAAACATTCCCAATAGTAACTGAGTGACAATATTGTTCATAGTATACCTCTCCGCTCCCTTTATTTGGAGAAAAGAGGTATGACTCATTCATTATTTGTTGTTTAGGATCATTATTGTCTTTTCAGTTTCTCAGAGTAGGAGTTTACCTTTTGATTTACTTTCAAATTCTCAGAGGAACTATATTAAAAATAAATTCAGGACAACAACTTATTTTTGCTGCAAATAATAGCTATAGCAGCAACTACTTCCCAAGTCTGAAGGGCCTCATTTTAGAGAAATGAGGGAGGTTGGGATACCAGATCAGTTCTTAATCTTTTCTCTATGTAAGTATGTATCATGGACTACTTAACAATGTCACAGTTTTTAAATGCATAAAATAAAATACAAAGGAGAACCAATGAAACCATTTATATGGAAATATAGTTGTCAAAACAAAAAAAAATGTTCAGGAACATTTAAGAACTTCTGGCTGGATAGTGGGGATGCAAGATGCTACTTTTAAATAATTTTTACAAAATCGCCATAGTATTGCAGTGGAACTGGCAAGACTATTTTATTCATGGTTTGAAATTCTTGCTAATATGGTAAAAAAAATTGGGACACAAATTAGTATCTCTTTTTAGAATAAAAAGGATTCTAACATCTAATTTTACCATATGTGCATTAAAATATGGCAAGGGGCAGCTAGGTGGCGTAGTGGATAAAGCACCGGCCCTGGAGTCAGGAGTACCTGGATTCAAATCCAGTCTCAGACATTTAATAATTACCTATCTGTGTGGCCTTGGGCAAGCCACTTAACCCCATCTGCCTTGCAAAAACCTAAAAAAAAAAATATGGCAAGCTATACCTCTGATCCTTTTTATGTATGGCCTTTTATAGTTTACAGTTGTCAAGTTTGCATGGATTTGAAGAAACCTTTTTGAGAAAATGCATCAAAATAATCATTCAGTGCTCAGTCATCAAATATCCATAGTTTAGCTACTACAGTTTTGAGATGAGCCTGTTGTTTGACATTACATTTCTTCCAATCAGCTTTAAAATCTGCCTGGAAACTGACTTTCTTTTGTACTGGAAAGCATTTTATTTTTTCCTAATTACATGTAAATATAATCTTTAATATTCATTTTTATAAGATTTTATTTCCAAATTTTTCTTCTTTTCCTCTCCCCTTCCCAAGACAGCAGACAATCTGATATAGGTTATACATGTATAATGAGGTTAAATGTATTTTCACATTACTTGTGTTGTGAAAGAAGAATCAGAACAAAAGGGAAAAAGCCATGAGAAAGAAAAAACAAAGACAAAATGAAAATGGGGATAAGCTAGGTGGCACAGTGGATAGAGCACCAGCTCTAGAGTCAGGAGGACCTGAGTTCAGATGCAGACTCAGACACTTAATAATTACCTAGCTGTGTGACTGTGGGCAAGTCACTTAACCCCATTCATTGCCTTTCAAGGAAGGAAGGAAGGAAGGAAGAAAATGACATGCTACGATCTGCATTCAGAATGCCATATCTTTTTCTTTTAATGTGTATGACATTTTACATCATGAGTCTTTAGGATTGTCTTGGATCATTGCATTGCTGAGAAAAGTTAAGTCTATCATAGTTGACCATAAAACAGTGTTGATTTTTCTATGCACACTGTTCTCCTAGTTCTGCTCACTTCACTCAGCATCAGTTTTTTCAGGTTTTTCTGAAATCTGCCTGCTCATCATTTCTTAAAGAACAATAACATTCCATGTACCACAGTTTGTACATCCAATTCTCCAATAAATGGGCATCCCCACAATTCCCAATTCTTTGCCACCACTAAAAGAACTATATTTTTGTACATGTGGGTCCTTTTCTCTTTTTTATGATCTCTTTAGGATATAGTTCTAGTAGTGGTGTTACTAGATCAAAGGGTATGCAGTTTTCTTGCTCTTTGGGTATAATGGAAGCTGGCCTTTTTTGGAGATTTTGGTTTTGTGAACTCTCTTTCACATTCTTTAAGAACCCATATAGATAGTCTAGGCTGAAAAAAAAAAGCAGTATTGTCCGGAGAATTAGCTAAACACATGTTACAAATCCATACTTAACAATCAATCTCTAACTTTCTAGAAGCTAGATTTAGAACTCTCATGTTCTTTTTCCCTTTCCTAAGGCAAAGCACCTCTGCTGGGATACCCTATTAGGGGTATGTCCCCATTCATCTGTTGTTTACATTCTTTGGCTTAACCAGGTTCATTACTCATTCTATTAGAGCCCTCTCTAACCACATTCCAAAGTGAATATAGTCTCATCTGATAAGCCTTTAGAGGGAGAGAACCCTAGAAAGTTCTCTGGACCCTCTTGAGTTTCTAGGCCATATTATAGCAGAGCAAAGGTTTAGAAACAGTGGATTGGGTTTTTAATCTTATATTAACATAAAAAGTGAATGAAAATCAACCAAGCACTTATTAAAAACTTACTTATTAAGATCCAGGGATTATGGTAGGTACTGAGAACAAAAAGACAGAAAAGAAACAGTCCCTCTCTTGGGAAACTTATATTCTTTCAGGGGAAATAATATATATATATATATATATATATATATATATATATGTATGTATGTATATGCATATACATATATATATATACATGCAAAATAAATACAAGGTAATATTTGGAAGGAATATCAACTGGAGTTTTTATTTGCTCATCCCTATTTCAGTCATGCCTAACTCCTTGAGACCCCATTTGGAATTTTCTGGACAAAGATACTGGAGAGTTTTGCCATTTCCTTCTCTAGCTCATTTTAAAGATGAGAAAACTAAATCAAATAATATTAAGTTAATGTCTGCCCAGGGTCACACAGTGTCTGAAGCCAGATTTGAACGCAGGAAGAGTAGTCTTCCTGACTCCAGGTCTGACACTTTATTCACTGTGCCACTTAACTGCCCTAGCAGCTGAGAGAGAATTGCTAATTTGTATTAGTAAAGAGTTTCTGCACTGGTGACATTATAGGTTCAGGAAAGCTTAATATACAAAGTGACATTTGAACTAGATTTTGAAAAAGACTAGAGATTCTAGTAGGCGAAGGAAAGGAGGGAGTACATTCCAAGTCTAGAGGGAAGGTAATGCAAAAGCATGGAGATATATATGGTAGGGCAGAATGGATGAATCCTATAATTTGGGAAGGGGTGTAATATAGTTAGATAACCTGGAGCCAGATCATGAAGGATTTGTCAAATAGAAATTTGTATTTGGGCTTAGTGATAATAGGGAACCACTGAAATCAGGGTTTATGATAAGATCAGATTTTTATGTAGTAAACAGTCATCTGTACATTTTAGAAAATCACTTTGATAATTTTGTGGAAAATGGAATATAAAGGAGAGAAACTGGAAGCAGAGAAATGAATAAGGAATCCAGGAAGGAGAAGAGCAAATAATGATCAAGTGCCCTATTATGTGTGTGTGGGGTACAAATATAATAAATAAAACAATTTCTCTTTGCATGGAATTTACATGAGGGTGTGGTGGCTTTATGAGTGACGAGAAGGGAATGGATATGAGAAGTATTATTGAAGTAAAATTGACCAAAAATGGCTATTTATTGGATATGTGAGTGGAGGGAAAACGAGGTATCAAAGATTACCATGAGGTTGTAAAATATCTAGGTTATTTGAAGGGTGATAATGCCCTTGTTAAAAATAGCAAAACTTCCATATGTGTCTAACCTATAATAGATTACTTTCTGTCATGGGGAAGGGGAGAGGGAGGGGAGGGAGAAAAATGTGAAACTTAAAACCTTACAAAAATGATTGAAAATAGCTATCTTTGTACATAATTGGAAAAATAAATATTTTTTAAAGTAGCAAAACTTCAAAGAGGGATGTGTTTTAGGATTAAAAGGAGTTACATTTTGGTTATGGTAAATTTGAGATGTCTACAAGACATGGAGTGCAATGTCCAATAAATGCTTGGTTGATAGATGATGGGAACTAGGTTATATAGAAAAGAGAATGGCTAGACTGGGAGTCAGGAAGAATTAAATTCAGCCTCAGATATGAACTAGCTGTATGATTCCGAACAAATTCCTTGACCTCGCTTTGCCTCAATTTCTTCATCTGTAAAATGAGGATAATAATATCTACTTTTCAGGGTAGTTGTAGGTACAAATTGAGGTAACATTTGTAAAGTGCTTTGAAAAAATTAAGTAAAAATAAATTATAGAACAGACTAAATTATCATTTACAAGCCAATATAAGGATGATACAAAATAGCTTTTGTATTAATTGTAGAAAAGAGTGTAGCTTCATGTGAGAGAAAATGTGGTACAGTGATTAGAGTCAGCTTTGCATTGAGGAAGACCACAGTTCAGATCCTTTATCTTATGTACATTTGTTATATCACTAATAATAAGTTGCTTATCCTTACAGTACTCCTGGAATATCTTTAAAAGTATAAGTTACACTAGAGCTACTAATTTGCATTGATGGTGATAGTATCTGCCCTGATGAAATTATAGGTTTAGAAGAGCAAATTGACTCTTTTATGCTTAAATTCTTAAGTCTTCTGTCTCCATCTGCTGATTCTTTCCTTGCCACATAACACACATTATCTTATCCTTAAAAACAATTTCACTTAATTCTCCCATACTCACTAATTACCATCCTATAGTCATATACCATCCCTTTTAGTTAACTAGTCCTACTATGTGCTAAGCTCTGGTGATACAAAGGCAAATCAAATAAAAACACAGATCTACCGCTTTCAAGGAACTTGTAGTCTAATAAAGGGGTCAACATGAAAATAATTGTGTAAAAACAGTATATATACATATATAGAGATATAGAGATATATATAAAATTGGGGAAGAGAGTAGTCTCAGAGGGAAAGCACTAAGATTAAGAAGGATTAGTCAAGGCTTCTTTGGAACATGAAACTTAAGCTGACACATAGAAGCCAGGAGGTGGAGATGAGGAAAAGTCTTCCAGGCATGGATTACAGCCAATGAAAACATTCATTTGGTAGATGGAGTATTGTGGGCAAAGAGATCCATGTTATTGGATTGCAGAGGATATGGAGGGAGAGTAGAGAGTAAAGGATAAGACTAAAAGGGGACCAAATTATTAAGAGCTTTAAAAGTAAAATTATTTGCTTTAGGAAGATGACATATACAGATAAGTGGAGATGGATTGTAGTGAGTAATAAGTACAGAATTTAACAACAGATTGGAGAGAGGAGTCAAGGATGACATCCAGGTTCCAATCTGGTTAACTAGAAGTATGGTAGCTCCCTTGAGAGTATTTGGGAAGTTAGGTAGAGGTAGAGGGTTTAGGGGAAAAGATAATGAGTTCTTTATTCCTTTTTTTCTTGTTTGCTTTTTTGCAAGGCAGTGGTGTTAAGTGACTTGCCCAAAGTCAAATAGTTTAATAAGAATAGTGTCCTCTTGACACAACTTATTAAATATTAAGTATCTGAGACCAGAATTGAACTCAGGTCCTCCTGACTCCAGGGCTGGTGCTCTATCCACTGAGTCACCTAGCTTCTTGATACTAGCTGTGTGACCCTAGGGGCAAGTCACTTAATACAGATGACCCTGGAGGATACAGTGAGGCTGGTGACTTAGCCCAGTACCCCTCTCATTCAAATCCAATTCATGTGCTTGTCATAGCATCATCTCCCTGATGACATGGTCTTCTTCAAGAGTGAAGGATCAGAACACATAATGAGTTTGGTTTTGGACCCTTTGACATTACGGTCTTTATAGGACGTCCAGTTTAAGATTTCTAAAAAGCATTTGGAAACATGAGGCTGGATGTTCAGCTAAATTGTGCTGGCAAAGTAGATCTGAGGAGCGGCTAGGTGGCACAGTGGATAGAACACTGGCCCTGGAGTCAGGAGTACCTGAGTTCAAATCCAGCCTCAAACGCTTAATAATTACCTAGCTGTGTGGCCTTGGGCAAGCCACTTAACCCCATTGCCTTGCAAAAAAAAAACCTAAGAAAAGAAAAGTAGATCTGAGAGTCATTTGAAAATTGATTATAATTGAAACCATGGGAAGCAATGACTTCAACAGGTGAAATAGTGTGATGGTGATGATGATGTTGTCCTTCATTCTTGAAGAAGACCTTGACATCAGGGAGGTGCTGCCATGACAAGAACATGAATTGGATTTGAATGAGGGGGCTGATGTGCTAAGTCACCAGCCTCACTTTCTCTCCTCCAGAGTCATCTGGATCCAGTGGCCAGATATGAATCAGGATGACTGGAGATGGCAATAGAGGTAAATAACTTGCCTGAAAACACAGTGAGTATCAAGTGTGTGAAGCTGGATTCAAACTCTTGTCCTCCTGACTCTAAAACCAGTACTCTAATCCCTTCTCCATCTAGTGAAATAATATAGAGGGACAAAAGAAGATGACCCAGGACAAAGCCTTAACTTCCTACTCACACTGTTAAGGACATGGTCTCCCATCCTCCCCACCCCACTCTAGGGCATATCCTCTGAGATTGCTTTCCTTTTACTAACTTTCCTCTGTCTTGTTTGAACATAGTTCCTTGAAGGTTGCTCTTCCTCCACACCATTATAATGTGAGTTCCTTGAAAGAACAAAGAAAGAGGAAACAGACCCATTTGTGCAATATTATTTATAGCAGCACTTTTTTTTGTGGTGACAAAGAATTGGAAAGGTAGCCATCAATTAGGGAAGTTGATCAACAAATTATGATATATTGATTGTAATTTCCTATTATGCCATAGGAAATGATAAATTGGGATAGTTTCAGAGAAACTCTTGAACTGATACATAGTAAAATAAACAATGATAGAACAACATATGCAGTAACAAACACATAAAGACAACTTTGAAAGCACTGGAAATTCTGATCCAACCATAATAATAAAGAACTGAAACTGAAACACCTCTTGAAAGAGATAATGGACTCCAGATGCAGAATAAGACATATATTTTTGACATAACTTATATAGAAACTTATTTTGCTTCACTAAATATATTTGTTAAAAAAATAATTTTTCTCCATTTTTTTCTTCCATGGGTATGAAGATGGGAGGAGATGAGAGTGAGAGAAAATAAATGCCTCTTAATTGAAAAATGTCCAATGAAATTAATAGAAAAGAATGTGAGTTCCTTAGGAGAGGACCTTGTTTTTGCCTTTTTTTTTTTTTTGTAAGTGAAGAACTTGGCACATGGTAGACATATACATGCTTATTGTTTGAGGTGATGTGCTTATAGATAAACGTATGTATCTATTTAGGTGAAGCACAATACAACTTTTGAAAAAATACTATTCTGAGAATATTACAAATTGCCTACCTCAGACCTAGGCATAGGAGTGAAAGAACATAGAATTTTGAACGGAAAGTACTATACTAACTGGATTGATCCTTTCATTTTGTAGACAAGAAAATTGATAATCATCAAAGTTGGTGTTTGCCTGAGTTCACAAAGGTGGTAGTAAAACAGAAACAAAATTTGAATCCAGTTCCTTTAGTCAGCTACCCACTGTATGAACTTGGCTAAGTTGCTGGATTGCTCTTAGACTCAATTTCACCATCTATAAAAATTGGATGAAATAGGAATAAAGAGTTGGCTACAGAACATTTTTCATTTTTTATAATACTACACAATTGTAGTGATCTAGTGCCTCCTTTGCATTACTTCTAGTCTTTGGCCCTTCTCTGAAAGTTAAATCCTTTTTGGTCATTATCTTATGCCAACTTCATCTGGCTTTCATTTGCCCTTAGGTTTTTCAGTGGTGGATAGTCTTTTGATTTATCCTGAGTTTTATTTACTATATCAATAGAAAACCCATGTTTTTAACATCCTCGATGTAAATGTAACTTACCACTGATGTTACACATTGTCAGTATTTGGGGGAAACAGCTCTAGAAAGTCCTCTGTACCATATTGAGTCTCTAAACTAGCAGATTTTGTTATTATATTACGTATATATAGTATATAGAGGACAACTGGATTGATCCTTTCATTTTGTAGACAAGAAAACTGAAAATCAGCAAAATTGGTGTTTGCCTAAGCATATGTCTATATCTATATCTAAATATCTTACTTCTTCAGCATTCGAGGTCTCAACTTCTTTCCCATTTGAAATCCACAAACTTCATCTCTCTCTCTCTCTCTCTCTTTGCCTCCTTCCCTCCTCTCTTCCCCAAACACTTGGATAGGACAAAGTTCAGATCATGTCCCACTTTCATTCAAAAACCTTCTCTGTCTTTTTATTTCCTCCATGATAAAATATTAGCCTGGCATAATTTAGGTTCTATGTAATTTGACTACAGTTTTGCTTGATATGAAGTAGTGATTCTGTAATGCAGAGGCAGATAAATTTGCCCAGTGAGGAGCGTGCAGAGTCTGGAGTAAGGAAGAATTAAGTTCACATTTGATTTTAGTTACTTTAAATGTATGACTCTGCCTTACTAACTGTAAAATAGGGTTCATGTTAACACCTGCCTTTTGATAATTAAATGAAATGATATTTTAAAACACATTTCACAGTGTCTGATCATAGTTGGCATTTAATAAATATTTGTTCCCTTTCTCACTGTATCACTAATGAAAAGTAGTAGAAAATTACTACACTTGGAAAAAGCTTTTTAACAGAACTTAAAACTGCCCTACTAGGGGTCACAGTATCATGTACAATTTGATTCCTCTTTCTCAACTGCACTTTGACAGTTACAAATCTCCATAAACATTCAGATTCTCACAGTCAGAAGAATGCATCCATCAGACCTCTCAGAACTGTATTTCTCTCTCTTTTATGAACTTATTTTATTTTCACATAATGCTTATTTGTTTGCCTGTTTTTATCTTTTCTAGTAAACTGAACTTCTTGATGTCATAGATAATGTTTTATTCATACTTTTTTACTTTTGCTTATCACTGTTCCTAGCACAGTAAATCAGCCAACAAACATCAAGTGCTGACAATGTGCCAGGATTGTGCTAAGCCAGGGAGATAGAAACAAAACCAATTCTAGGTTTTCACAGTCTCAGGACTCACACTCAAGGAAATCACAGTCTAATGAGGTAAACAACTTAAAAACAACTATGAAAGAATCGGAGAGATGCAGAGGAGGAAGGGGAAATGGGGATAATTAACAAAGGGAAGATGCTAGAATTAAGGAGTATGGGAAAGGCTTCTTATAGTAGAACCTTTTACTGAGAATTGATGAGGTCAGGAGGCAGAAATGAAAAGAGAATTCCAGACAAGGGAAATTGAGTGAAAAATGATTAGAGGTAGGAATTGTGGTGCTTCATGCAAGGTTCTTAATGTTTATTGAATTGAATTTTTAAAATATTTCCCTAAAAGTTAATGTAAGACATGAAGGTAGATTTTCATCTTGTCTGTCAGTTGGAGTTTTGTTATTGTTTTGTTATTTATGATAGTTTTTATGCAGAGGTATGCTGCTTAGTGTTTTTTTAAAAACTGTCTCTTTGGGAGGAAATATAAACATACAGTACTTTTAAGGTTAAAATGTATTTTAATACTTTCTCCATCATTTTTTTAAAGTTGATACAGACAATAAAACAATAAATCAAAGCCTGATTTGTAGTTTTCCAAATTCCTAGTTATAAATTTTATATACATTGAAAATTTTAAAATTAACTAGAGCTGGTTAGACCTGACTGCAGCCCTCTCCTCTCTTCTCATGAGCTATCTCTAGCAACTAACAAAATGTCTCTAGTTTTCCTGTCCAGATGATCCAGAACAGGCTTATCATTGGCTTTCTTCCTTCCCAGGTTTGCTCCCTAGTGGAATAGTGGTCATTACATGTATTCTATAAACATCTATTCCTGCAATCAGGAATTCATCATATTCATCTTGACAGGTGGTAATAATCTTGTTTTGACCCAAGCCTATTGTGGTAATAGACCTGTTTGACCTAAGCCAATTTGTTCGTAATAAGTTTCTGAAAAGCTCATACTCACTTTTTAAGAAATACTTACCTATATAATGTTTACATCCACTAAAAACAATAATTCTAAAAAAATTTTAAAACCCCTTAAGTATTTATTCATTGCCTACCTAGTCCAATATATTGCCATAAGTCCAAAGACTACATTCTAATAGGAGAAACAAGTACAGATGAGCATATAAAGTAATAAATACAAATGAATACAAAGTAGCACAGGAGGAAGGGATCTTGCAGTTGGGAAGATCTAGAAAGGTGTCAAAAAAAAGATGGTGTTTGAGCTGTATTTTATGAAGTGTTTTTTGATGCAGAAGTAAGGAGGGAATGCTTTCTGGAAAGGACACAGATAGGGAGATGAGGAGATCCCTGTGAAGACTAGAGAGAAGTCTAGTTTGATTGGATTACAGAATTTAGAAGAGAAAGTAATTTCCATTGAGACTGGAATGATTGGTCAGGACCAGGTTACTGTTATTGTTAAGTCATTTCAATTGTGTCCAGTTCTTTGTGACCCCATTTTGGGGGTTTCTTGGCAAAGATGCTGGAGTGGTTGGCCATTTCCTTCTCCAGTCTATTTTATAGCTGAGAAAACAGACAAACAGGTGACTTGGCCAGGCTTATACAGAGAGTAGGTATCTGAGAACAGATTTGAATTCAGAAAGATTAGGCTTCCATATTCCAGACCTGGTTGACATTGAAGGCATTGAAAGCTATAGAGAAGAGTTTATATTTTATTTTAAGAGCAATATAGGACCATGACTGTTTATTGAGTATAGAGAGGACCCATGATCATTGAATTTGCTTTTCTCATCTTTCTATATTGTGTCAGGCTTTGAAAGTGTTATGAATACAAATATCTATATTACTGCTTTAAAGAATAGGCAGAGGGTGGCTAGGTGGCTCAGTGAATAGGGCACAGGCCCTGGAGTCAGGAGTACTTGAGTTCAAATCCAGCCCCAGACACTTAATAATCACCTAGCTGTGTGACCTTGGGCAAGTCACTTAACCCCATTTGCCTTGCAAAATCCTAAAAAAGAGAAAAAAAGAATAGACAGATTTATAAAGACAGATTAGAATATCTTTACTTGTTAATTATGATTAGAACATAGTATTAAATGTGTCAACTTTAAAGTATACTCCTGATCATGGTGAAGTGGGAGCTGGTTGATACATTACTTTTATTATGTAGTATTATCATTGTTATTATTCCTTCCAGTTCTAAAAACTTAAGAGCAACTTAGACCTAGAATGTAGTCTCTCAGTTTCTAGGCTATATATCCCTGATTTTCCCCAAAAACCTATGGGTGAGTGACTTGGAATTAGGAAAACCTGAGTTCAAATCCATCCTTAAAAGACACTTACTAGCTGTGTGACCCTGCGTAAGTCTTTCTTTCTCAGTTTTCTCAGTTGTGAAATGGAAATAATAGCCCCACCTCTCAGAGTTGTGAATGTGTGTGTGTGTGTGTAGAGAGAGAGAGACAGACAAACAGACAGACACAGACAGACACTAATTAGCCCAATTGGATTCTATGCTGGGGGGTACATATATATATATATATATATATATATATATATATATATATATATATATATATATATATACACACATATATGTATATACACACACACACATAACAAAACACAGATGATTATTAGGAGGGGCCCCCTGTAATTTTATGTATCTAATTCTTTCCAGTGTAAGTCATTGGTGGTGGTGGTGATGGTGATGGTGTGCGTCCTCATCTGTCTTTGGTTTACTTTTGTACTAATGCAGCCTGTTGTTCTTTCTAGGTATTACTTTTTCAAGAAACCTTTTTGGCAAGCAAATCTATGATAAAGAATACAAGTAATAGAGGAAGTTATAACTGTTATTTTTCAAGTGACAAACTGTTAATGTCAGAATGGCTCACGTAAGACTACTGATAAAACTATTCTGTAAAAAACTTTTTCACCACAGAAAATTCTGGAAGTTTGGTGCAGTGATTTTTTTCTTTATGGTGTTTTTTGATTTTAATGCAAAGAGAAGTAAGCGTTCAAGATTCCAAAGATATATCAGGGATCGAAAAAAACAAAAACAAGATGTTTAATCTAATGATAGAAGCTGTGAACAATATTAAAGATGTGATGCCCAAAATGCAGATAAGAGCTCCTGTTAGACAAAATAATGCTGCTGGGGATAGACCATGTTTGCAAGGATATTACACAGCAGCAGAACTGAAGCCTTTTTTAGATCGCCCACCTCAAGACTCCAAAGCCCCTGGTGCTTCTGGGAAACCATTCAAGCCGGACAATTTAAGCCCCGAAGAACAAAAGGAAAAAGAGAATGGGGAAGCCAAACATTGTTTTAATGCTTTTGTTAGTGACCGGATTTCATTGCACCGAGATCTTGGACCAGACACTCGACCTCCTGAGTATGTGGAAGACCACCACCTGCCTACCCATCGTCTTATGTTTACAACAGTGTTAGTGTATTTAGATCAGTACCTAGGTATCTCAGCTGAAGTCTGAAGGCAACATTTTGAAAAATAACTTTAATTTCAGTATATAAGTAATTTTGTTTTTGCTGTTATTACAAATGGTGGTGTCACAGTGTTGAAGATTTAGAGCTTAATGAATAAGCTCCCTCCCTTTTCCTGTTTTATGGAACAGGAGATTGAGGCTTGGAAA
Source organism: Macrotis lagotis (assembly GCF_037893015.1). Classification (NCBI taxonomy): domain Eukaryota; kingdom Metazoa; phylum Chordata; class Mammalia; order Peramelemorphia; family Peramelidae; genus Macrotis; species Macrotis lagotis. The sequence continues at coordinate 699,333,766 of NC_133658.1, forward strand.
GGACAAGCTATTTACTTTGGCTAGCAAGTGTCTTAGGTGAAATTCAAAGCTAGGTTTTCCTGACTTCAAGTCAATAATAATAATAATAATAATAATTATTATTAACAACTAGCATTTATATAGTGCTTTAAGGTTTTCAAAACATTTTTAAAATACTATTTCATTTTATTTTGACAACTATGAGAGGTAAGGGCTATTATTTTCCCTAAATTACAATTGAGGAATCTGAGATAAAAGTTAAGTGACTTGCCCAGGGTCACACAGCTAGCAAATGTCTAAAGGATGAATTTGAACTCAGGATTTCCCAACTCCAGGTCAATTCACTCATGGGCTTTTGGGGAAAGTCAGGTACATATGACCTAGAAATTAAAACTAAATTCTAGGTCTAGCTTGTTCAAAGATTATTGGAACTGAGACAAATACTAATAATAATGACAATAATAAATGCTTATATTTTCAAGTAAGTTTTAATGTGCATAAAATACTTTTACAAACCTGAATGCACTCCATGCATATAAATGGCACAACTCATATTAGAGATAGAAACAGTCGGTTAAGTCTTTCAGTGTATGGGTATGTATATAAATATGTGTTTTATAGAAATGTATAGAAACATATCCACACTGTATATAATGTTTCTTCTAGTTCTAATATGAACATGTCTATGTAGTGTGAACACAGGTGAAACATTTCATGCATATTTCTTACATAATATGTAAAGGGGAGACATACCTTCCTACCTCAGAAGAATATTGAAATAAAGGTGTTAAGTATAACTAAACTAATAGAAAGACATTTTTAAAAATTCTATAGGAATAATACTAAGATACTTTGTAATTTATTTAATAAAATGCCCAAATATTTTGCTGGTTGACTTATTTAAAGGCATCCTAGAATAGTTATTTCCACCAGAGTTCTGCCTTCTAGGAATTGAAAGCCATTATACCATTTCTTAAAAATCTACTTCCTTTTGTACCAGTGAATGCTTAGAACTTAAAAGTTATTTTTCATCTTTACTATCTAATAAGATTTATTAAATTAATTTTGTATGGCTTACCTTATATGGAGTAGTTTGAATGGAGTGTATAACTCTTGTCATTTTCTCTCTAGTTATAAATTAATTAGAATTTTTTACATGAGGTGATATTAAAGGTTAATAGTAAACTAAAGAATTATTAGCAAAAACCATTGTTATCAGTATAACTTGATTTTAAGGGTACATGATAAGTATAAAACATAAGCAAACAACATAGACACCCTTGCCTTTCCTGTTTTAACAGTATTCACTTTTGGTAGCTTAATAGGTTGCAGTGAGGGGAATGGGGGGGGGGTGTCTAACTATCCTTGTCTTTTCTGCCAAGATGATTAAGATTTCCCTGATTAAGCCAGATTATACTGAAACTGAAGTTGACAGGATGGGTTTCTTTTTTTTTTTGACTGTCTAGTCTCTTCTATGTGATTTTCAGTAAATTAGTATAATTCTTATAGGAACATAATGAAATGAAAGAACAGCTGTAGAATATTTTACTTTTGATATAAGGGGCTCTATCAACTTTTCCTAATAATAAAGCAACTGAAATATACTTCTCAAAATACCCAGTTTTTCTAAGTGCTCTCACTCTCAACCTTCTTTCTCTTTTTCATAAACATACCTACATAAATACATGTATCTAAACACATGTATGTATATTGTATGTTTATGGAATACAGAATTGATTCCTGCAGTAGGAAGGCATTCATGTTTCATTATGTTGATTTGGGGTTAATGCTTGAAAGAAAAATTGTTCCACAAAACCATCGTTATGAATTTTTGCTTTTCATCACAATTTGGTTTTTATTCAAGATAGACTTAATTCCAACTCAGCATTGAGAAATCCAATTTTCAGTCCTCTATAGAAGAAGAAACATTAACTTTAGTTGCTCCTAATCATTAAGTAACTTAAGAATTCCTTATTACTTAAAAACATAGTTATCTAAAAGCCTCAAATTGCTGAGGACTAACTTGATTTAATTTCTTGGTTGTTTTTTTTTAACTTTGAAGTCAACACAAGTGAAAAATGACAAATTGTGAGCACTAATATCCATTTGAATAATTGCTTTTCTTAACTCTTACCCTCTGGACCCTTAGAAAAATAGGTATATTCAGATCCTATTAAAAACTTAGAGTTAAAAGTTCCCATCCCAGTTTGGGGGATAAACAAATTTCATTATTTTAGTTTAATCATTTTAAATGGTTTTATCACTTTAAATGGATACTGCTTATTTTAATTTAGTGTAAGCCAACAGTTTTCTTAGCTACCATTTCTTACTGTTAATTCATATCAATACTTAATTGATTAAATACTTAGCTCTTTCTCAAACTGTTGTCTAATCATCTCTTTAAAATGTTTTTTTAAAGTTTCTCGTACTAATTGTTGAATGAAAATTGTGTAAGTTGATTGGAGATTCTACAGTGAAATTCTATGATAATATTGACTGTGATGCTTGTATATTCATCTTCTGCCTTGAATTTAGAAGCTACAGGCTTAACCCTCAAAAGTCTAGCTAAAACTTGTCCAAAAGAGAAAATTGTAGGATACCTACAGAAAAACAGGTTTAAATGTTCATGTTTGTTATTCTCAAGAATTTCTCCACATCTTTGCTTATAATTGTAAGAATGAGTTATATATAAGAGGAACTGTAGTTTAAAAACCCTCAGCATTACTGCCTCCCCCCTTTTCTGAATACTACTTTGAATAGAGAAGACAATAAAAATGCCAGACTTTAAAAATATTTTCCCTGAAAATATTTATTATGGAACTTTAGATAATTTTCACATATTTTATTGCTTGTGTTTTCCATGTGCCATACTAGAAATCAGGTTTGTATTTGTTAATCTTGTTTTTCATGATCATAGTCATGTATTCTGTATTTAAATAGGCTGAGTCCTTGATTTAGGAGAAACATTTTTAAATTATAGTTTAAATAAGAAAGAGAAGAGAAATATTCATTTTGGGCACCACACTTCTATCTCAAATCCAGAATATAAATTGGAAGGAAGCTCAGAAGTCCAAACCATACCTGAATTAAAATGCCACATACTACATACCCACAAATAATTATTCAGTTTTTACTTTAAGACTTAGCATAAAGGAAGGAGGGGGTAGGGAGGAAATCCATAGGTTTCTGTGGCATCTTCTTCCACTTATAGATAACTCCTAATTGTTGAGAAGTTTTTTTCCTTATTCCAAGTCTAAAGTTCTCTCATTCTTGCTTCCAAGCATTGCTCCTACTTCTGCTATCTGATTCCAAGAAGCAGAAGTTTAATTCTTCTTCCATGTATTAACCTTTCAAATAACTCAAAAGTTGCTATCGTATTCCTCCTGAATATGTTCTTCAGACTAAAGATTCCAGTTTTTCTCAGTTCTTATAAAGTATGAATTCAAGATTTTTTTTCTCATTCTGGTTGCTTTCCTTAGGATACCTTTTGCCTTTTCAGCATCCTTCCAAAATGTTGTCCATCTGGAGTTTGCAGTATTCCAGACATCATCTGACTGGATCTGGGTTTATAAAAGGATTATTTCTTCCCTAGTCCTTGTTATTGTTCAGTTGTGTCTAACTCTGCAACCCCATTTAGTATTTTTCTGGCAAAAATACTAAGTGATCTGCCTTTTCCAGTTCATTTAACAAATGAGGAAACTGAGGCAAATAGCATTAAGTGATTTGCCCAGGGTCACAGACCTAGTAAGTGTCTGAGGCTAGATTTGAACTCAGGAAGAGGAATATTCCTTACCCTAGTGCAGCACTCTTATCTACTGTGCCACTTAGTTGCCCTCTTGTCCCTAGTTAGGGACTCTGCTTATTTTAATTTAGTGTAAGCCAACAGTCTTCTTAGCTACCATTTCTTACTGTTGGATTCATATCAGCACTTAGTTGATTAAATACTTAGCTATTTTTCAGACTGCTGCCTAATCATATGTCTTCTTATACTTTTAAGGTTAATTTTTTTCTTAAATCCAAGTTTAAGCATTCACATTTATTCCTGTTAAATTTCATCAGCTCAGATTTAGTACAATCTACTATCTTATTCAGAATCTTTTTTCTCTTCAATGATTTTTAGTTATCCTTTCCAACTTTATGAATCTATGAATTTGATAAGTATTTAATTTGCTAGTAATTAATTTCCTTCAGTGCTTTTTCAGATCTATCCACCTTACCTCCCAGTAATGCTTCATTTTATTCCCTACAAATCCTCAGCCTTCCAAGTGCCATTATTATTTCCTTATATCAGAGACAGCCTAGAGTAGTGGATGGAGAACTGCATCAGAGTCTGGGAAACTTGGTCCTACCTTTTGTACATAGAAGCTTTGTGTGTGTATATATATGTGTGTGTGTGTGTGTGTGTGTGTGTGTATATATATATGTATATATATATATGTATATACATATATATATATATATATATATAAATCATTCTCTGACTGATCATGTGACCTTAGGTAAGTCACTTACTTTCTTGATGCCCTTGGTATTTCCCTAAGTCATTAAGTTGCTGAGAAGGTATAATATACTCTGTTAAGGGGATTTTCCTCACCTGAAAGTCTCCTGCACCAGTCAAATCACATCCTAGTTCCTATCCTTATCCTCCTATTAAAAAAAAATTGCTATCAAACGTAGCTTGAAAAATTTACCATATGACATAGCTTGAAAATAAACAGTTTATATGTTTCAAAGTACCTCGAGTTGCTTTAGAATTTAGCTAGAATCAGGAGAGAACTTTTTCTGCTTGGTTATAAACTGAGGTATACTTGTCTCATCCTGAGAAGGTTTATCCTTCATTTTGAGGAAGACCACATCAGGGAGGTGATACCATGACAAACCTATGAATTGGATTTGAGTGAGGAGGTGCTGTACTAAGTCATCAGCTTCACTTTCTGCTCCAGAGCCATCTGAGTCCAGTGGGCAGATATGCATCTGGATGACTGGAGATGGCCCTGGATGCAGGGCAATCAGGGTTAAGTGACTTGTCCAAGGTCACATAGTTTATAAGAGTCAGATCCAGATTCGAACTCCTATCCTCCTGAATCCAAGGCCAGTGCTCTATCTACTGCACCACCTAATTGCCTCTACTGAGACAATAAACAGAAAAAGGATCATGCTAGACTTTTATATAACTCAGGATTCAGACAGGATCCAGTTGCCAAAAAAAAAAGACAGTTAATATAGTCTTATAACATGAATAACATATGTATTGAAGTAGCATCCATTGAAGGTAGGAAAATATCAAGGGAGGGATCAAAATGGAAAAATCTTTGGTATTTTTGACTTTGATGTCCTTGGATGTTTGTAAAGCTAGTTTTTTCTTTAAAAAGAAGATTCTTTAGGTTATGATACTGTATGGTTTCTCTATTTCTCTACCCAGCTATTCAACTTGACTGGTTTCTTTTAAAGAAATTATAAACTAGCATATTTAATTTGTAATAGATGTTTTAACTATTGATCATTAGGTTAAATTAAAAGAATGAGAAGTTGATAAGAACATACAGACTATTCAGACAAAAGGAGTGAATGCATGTTCCTGATAATGATCTGGAACAGGGGCTAAATTTAGTTAAGATTACAAGCCTGAATTTTCTGAACACTGCTGGAGGGATCTCTTTTAAAGGCAGAGCTTTTGATAAATTCTTGTGTGCATTGTTGATAAGTCTGTCCCTCATGTTAGAGAAAATAGACATGGGATAACTAGTCTGAGTCAAAGATACTGACTTTTTTTTTAGGTTTTTGCAAGGCAATGGGGTTAAGTGGCTTGCCCAAGGCCGCACAGCTAGGTCATTATTAAGTGTCTGAGTTCAGATTTGAACTCAGATACTCCTGACTCTAGGGCTGGTGCTCTATCCATTGTACCACCTAGCTGGACCCTGAGATACTGACTTTTGAAAAAGAGAGTAGAAACCTTGGGAATAATGCACCACAATGCTAGATCATGTTAGAATTCAACCACAGTTCCCCATATTTCAAAGATTTCAGAGAGAGAAATTATGTAGGGTTCCATCGTTTTAGAATCTTAAAGCACAACTGGCTCAAAAAAGGGATGACAGGTCCTCAAGAACTACATCTTCATGATGTAATCGTGAATGATTCCTATAAAAAGAAAACGGGAAGTATCCAAAAAGACAGATTGGGTTACCCCATAACTTATCAGGGACAGATTTTATTGCTATGTCTTTATATAATGACTTTAGCCCCAGTCCTCACTAATCAAACACCTTAAAATAAAGGAAAATTTAACTCAAAAATTCTTGTGTAGTGACCACATCTGAAAATGTATATAATATTCTGCTTTAGGTATTCCTTTGGCTTAAGAGGAAAGATAATTTTAAATTTGTCTAAGATCTTAATTGACTTTTCATTTGCTTCAGCTTCAACTTCCTTTGTTAGCTTTACATTTGCATTGCTGTAGTCATTGTGTATTTATCTTTGTTCTATTTAATTTTACTCCACATCCACTTATTCAAATCATTTCCATGTTTATTTGAATTCCTCATTTCTTACTATACAATAATATTCCTTTGCTATCACATAGTGCAAGTTTCTTTTAAATTTTTCCTCAGTTAATGAGCACCTTCTTTGTTTCCAGTTCTTTGCTTTCATGAAGAGTATTGCAGTGTTTAATTTTGGGATGCCTTTAGCTACTATCTTGGAATTCTTGACTTCCTTATAGGTTCAGTTAAAGATCCATGGTATGCATAAGGCCTTTTCTGATATCCATAGCTTCCAGGAATGTTTCTTTCCTTTTTTTACTTCCCATCCACCCCTACTTCTTTTATTTAAAAAATTTGAATTTGTATATTTTTATAAATTATAAGAAAAATTTTTTAATATTCATTTTTTAAAAATTTAAGTCCCAATTCTCTCCCTTCCTCATCCTGTTCATTCTTAAATTGAAAAAACAAGCAATTTAATATAGATTATATATATGTATAGTACAGTCATGAAAAACATACTTTCACATTAGCAATAGTCAAAGAGAACACAGACTCTCTCACACACACACACACACACACACACACACACACACACACAAAATAGTATGTTTCATTCCACATTAGGTTCCATCAATTCTCTGGAAGTGACTAGCTTTTTTTTAATCATCAAGACCTTCTTGGATATGGTATTGCTGAAAATAGCTAATCCTTTCACAGGCAATCACCATACAATGTTCCTGTTACTGTGTACAACGTTCTGGTTCTATTCATTTCACTTTGTACCACCTCATATGCCTTTCTAAGTTTTTCTGAAATCATTCTGCTCATAATTTCTTATAGCACAATTGTATTCTGTCACAATCATATACCACAACTTGTTCAGCCATTCCTCAACTGACAGGCATTCCTGAAATTTCCAATTCTTTGCCATCTTAAAAAGAGCTGCTATATTTTTGTGCATATTGGTCCTTTTCCTTTTTTAAAAAAATCTCTTTGACATAGAGTCCTAGCAGTGATATTTCTGTGTCAAAGTGTTACCCCTTCTTCTGTTTCAAATGTACCATTGAAGCTTTCCGAGAAGGGAGTAGCGTGGTCAGACTTGAACTTTAGAAATAAGTTTGGCAGTAATATTTATCTTAGGATTAATCAGGTTTGTGTGTGGGTGTGATTTTGGTGGGGAAATTCAGAAGACAGATGTGAGAGGTACTGTTGATGGGGTACTTGACAAATTTGGCAGTTAATTTAGGGCAAATGAAAACTTGAATGACTCCTACATTGCCTAGTTGGTTAGAAGAATGGTGATGCCATCAAGAGAATAAAGAAGTTAGAAAGAGAGTGGGGTATAGGAAAGAAGAGAGAGATCAGTTTTGTTTTGAATATGTTGAATTTTTGATATGCCTATGAAAAATCCAGGTGGAGATGTCCCAAAGGTAGTTGGGGATGGAGAACTGAAACTTGAGAGAGAAATGATGACTGTCAGTATATGCAGATTTGGGAATCGTGTTGATAGAATTTATTGTGGACCATTTATCTATCAGTTATGTTGTGGGGGAGATTTGTGTTTTAGGTAAGCAGTTAGTAGTGATCTGCTTTGTTGAGAATTTTGGTTTGGATGAGTATTTTTTTGATATGATAAGGCCATTTTGAGAAAATCAGGTTTTTTCTTTTTACTAGATCATAAGGTGAGTAACTTTACTAGTATCAACTTGCAAAATAAAATTTTAACAACTAACTTTTTTCAGGAATATTGTATTCTGAGAATTTAATTGAATAAAGTGGTTAACAATATGTTATAAATTTAGAGGTTAAATGAAGGAGTAAATCAGGTTGTTTTGAGGGGAAGAATTATTAATATTCAGATTATATCTATAAATTATTTTACCATAAGAAATATTAGATATGTAATTGCTATGCTAACTGAAGTTACAGTGTGTGTGTGTGTGTGTGTGTGTGTGTGTGTGTGTTACTTTGTACTTACCTAGTACACTGTTGAGTTGTCTTTTAATGGATTTGGTATTTTCTTGGGCAAAAAGTCCTTCCTAAATGAGTTTTTTAATGATGTTTTCATTATAACAGATGTAATAAAATATTCAGCACCTGTAATTGCAAGCCTCAGAGAGGTTTATAAAAGGAAAAAAACCTAATGTTGTTGTAAGTAGTGTTAAAAATTATGTGAAATCTGTAACTTAGACTATTTTTTAACTTCCAGATGTATTGAGCAAAAATTTAAACGCTGTCCTCCTTTGCCTACCACAAGTGTCATAATAATTTTTCACAATGAAGCATGGTCTACCCTGCTTAGGACAGTCCACAGTGTACTTTATTCTTCACCAGCCATACTGCTGAAAGAAATCATTTTGGTTGATGATGCCAGTGAGGATGGTAAGGAAAAAAATTAGATTATCCTTTATAAGATTGTGTGGGGTTAGCTAAAATCTATTTAGGAACAATTATCCACTTATCAATCTGTCTTCTCAGAGACTTGCTGTCCTCCTTTAGATGACCTGTCTTGAAGAAAAGCTGAGATCAGTGGGAGTTAACAATGGGAATATTTTTTAAAAGCTAAAGTAAAATTGTAATGTTTCCTCACCATGAATTCAATATTTTGAAAAAAAATCAATTTGGCAAATATTACCTTCTGTCCAGATTTCTAAATAATACCTGTGGGAATAAATAATTTTGGAGGGTTAGTCTAACCTTTTGTCTAAATTATAGATGGGTGAACCTTACTTTATGCAATCGATGAACTTGGACACTTTTAGGAGACCTTTAAGTCTTCTCCCTTCTTAGCTTCTTCAAATATTTATAAACAATTATCAGATTAAATGATCTCTAAAATTCTTTTCAACTCTAAAAATCTCTCAATTAATATTGAAGACATGTTCAATAAAGTAATTCCTGGGTGCTGGGAAAGAAGTATAAGTTACTATCCCTACTCTCTGTTTGATTGTGTAATCTAGTTAGGGATATAAGTTATGAAAACATTAAAATAAAAGAATAATACGAGAATTTAACAGCAGTATATGACAAAGAAGACATTTATAAATAACCAAGTAAATAGTGTTGACTTTGGATTAAGAGAAAATGAATTGAAGTGTTGCAATGAAATCTAAATTTTCTAATGGTGATTCTTTTTTAAACATTGGAGAAGAGTACTTTTGTGAAAAGAAAATTGCTGTGGTTTCTTTAAAAAAAATAGTCAAAAAGTGGTGGCAAATGCCTGCAATTACTGATGCTAAGGAGTCTGATTCTGATGTTGTTAAGATCACTCAGGTTAGGGAACTCAGTAGTAAGGATAAGCTGTTGGGTGTCTGCAACAAGTCTAGTACCATATTACAAACCCCTAGAAGTGCGGATTGGGGAATAGGAGGGGAATAAGATTGCCTAAGGAGGGGGCACCCAGCCAAGGTTAGAAACATAGCAAATCAAAGCCCTTGACACCATTCAGTACTGGGATCAGGCCTGTGAGTGACCTGAAATTTCAAATTGAGATAGGGAATACTAGCCTCCTCAAAAATAAATGAATAAAGGAAAAAAAATATACCTTTAAATGCATGTAATATATCCATTTGTAAATTCTTACATTGTTAAAGCAAAAGACACCTATGATTGTGTTTTCTTGACAAGTTTTATTTCCATTTATATTTTTGAGAACTAGTTCTAATCTATTTAGAGAACTTTACATAGGCTTACTTTTCTATTCAATTAATCTGAGAATCTCATCCCCGTGTTTTAAATAATCAACTTTATTGTCTTTTCTAGTGATTGATGTATAAATTTGATGCATGTATACATATGTGAATATACATTTGTCTTCTCCATATTATTTTCATATATCATTGAGGCAATTGTGAAAACTGTGAACTAATATAGGAAGACCACACGTAGCATTTATAAGTAATCAAGAATTAACTGTGAACTGTATATGAGCAATTGGACAAATGTTTTACAAATAGTGACTATATTTAATTGACTTCTTGGCTTTTCCCATTACTTGTTCCAGTTTGTATTCAAAATGCATCTCACTTAGTTTGGAATTACAAGTTTCTATAATAGACATATAGCCTCATATTTCCTTAGCCTTAATTAACATCTACATTCATGATAATTATAGCTTGGAAAATTTCCATTTTGTAAGTCTCCAAGTCAGTAATAAGTTATTCAGTTTTAATAAGTCTTCTGACAACAAATCTAGGTAGTTACTTTCTGGGAGGCCATATTCCCAGAGAACCTTATCTCTGATTCCTTTGTCAGTTGGGAAAATCACTAGGTCATTTCAGATTCTTATATTCATCCTTTTTCTCTAAGACTCCTGTTTTCACTTCACTTTTTAAAAAAGATTTATTAGAATTTGCTTCTTTAAATACAAATATGTTTCATTTGTCACTTAGTAAAATCCCTTGACCTCTAAATGCTTCTGTCCCCATTTAACATCCATTCATCCTATTTCTAGCCCCCCTTTTTTTTCAAAAACCTTTAGAGTCATTAATCTATATGACATGTGGAAGATAAGCATTTTGTGTGTTTGTGGTACTAGCATTTTTGACAGAGTTGATTTCTATTCAGTCATGAAGGGTTAAATTGGAGATTAAACCATCTATTTTTTGCTTGATTTGGAGGACTATAACTGTCTACTAAAGCAGTGTCTCAGCACTGTTTTTTTGTTTGCATTGTTTTTGTTTTCATTTGATATACTGTTTATATTTTTAACAATTGTATATATATATATATATGTATAGTATATTTTACTTCTAGATGTTGAATAGGAAATTAAATTCTTAAAATTAAACTAGAATGTTTTTCTTACAGAATATTTGCATGGTAAACTAGATGAATATGTTAAGCAGTTTCAAATAGTAAAAGTTGTCCGACAAAAAGAAAGACAAGGTCTCATCAATGCCCGGTTGCTAGGAGCATCAGTGGCAACTGCTGAAACACTCACCTTTTTAGATTCCCACTGTAAGTAACTGTAATTAGGTCTCCTAATATTATAAATTTTAAAGAGAATCTGCTTTTTCTTTAAATTCTTTTTACAAAAATTGTTTAACTTTGGCCTTTTTTTTTAGGCACACCGACTGGCCTTCTTGACTTTTCTTTAGGAAGATGACAACTTTGCACCCATGACTAGCTAAGGGTGTGAGCTACCACTCTGTCATATGGAGCTCTTATACAGTGTTTGAACCTGCTACTATCCAGCAATAACTAGTCTTTTCTACTAATGAGTTTTCATTTTTAGATGCACATTCTTCAGAAGATAATAAATCCTTTGTAATATTTTAAAGATTTTTAAAACCTTCAAAGAAACTTTTCTATCAATGACTTTACATGATACTCTGTTTGTATTGTTAATCTCTAGCCATTCTCTAATCAAAAGTTCCTTGAAAAATATAAATTACTGGGGTGGCTAGGTGGCACAGTGGATAAAGCACTGGCCCTGGAGTCAGGAGTACCTGGGTTCAAATCCGGTCTCAGACACTTAATAATTACCTAGCCGTGTGGCCTTGGGCAAGCCACTTAACCCCATTTGCCTTGTAAAAACCTAAATATATATATATATATTACTTATTAGTTTTTCTTTTAATACCCATCATCAACAATCTTTGGCCCAAATTGCTTTTTGTCCTGACTCAGCTTTATTCTCTATTATCTCTTCTATAAGCTTGTATTGTTTGTATTCTTTACTTTTTTAATTATCAATCATTACTATGAATGTTTGATTCTACCTCTCTTGTTGCCCAGTTCCTTTTAAATGGTTTTATGAATTCAATGTATTTTAAAAGTCAATAATAATATCTCAGCATTTCCATTAAGATTTTTTCTTTAAAAGAGCTTATTAGGCAAAGAAAAAATGGCTCTCAGTTTTAAATATAGAGCAACAACCAAAATATAAATATTTTTATAGTATACTTATTTTCTGCTAATTAAGAAAATTTTAGATTTTTTGAAGTAATTAAAATTTTATTTCCACCAGGTGAGTGCTTTTATGGTTGGTTAGAGCCTTTGTTGTCAAGAATAGCTGAAAACTACACTGCAGTTGTAAGTCCAGATATTGCATCAATCGATCTTAATACTTTTGAATTCAGCAAGCCTTCTCCTTATGGACATAACCATAACCGTGGAAATTTTGACTGGAGTTTATCATTTGGCTGGGAATCCCTTCCTGATCATGAAATTCAACGAAGAAAAGATGAAACCTATCCAATTAGGTGATTAACCAAATCCTAAATCAATAAATGTACATCAACATACTTGATTTATTCCACAGATATTTCTTTGTACTTGCTCTACTTAGGTCCTGACATACTGAGGTCCTGGATTTACAGCAAGAAGGGAGTTAGATAATCTTGGTTATATGGTTTTGTAGTTATTTTAGAAATGAAAAAATTTAAGCCTCAGAAGATGAAGCAAATTGCTAAAGGACACACCTCTGGCAAATGGCATACCTGGGATTCAGACCCAGGTTTTCTAACTCCCAAATACATAGCACTGCTGATCCAATTCATGCTAATAGCAAGTAATTGAAGTTTCTATCAAATGTTGGGGAATTTGGAAAATCATGTTTCTTTTTCCTTATGTTTCATGCCACTGAGAATAATGCAAAGGTATTTAGTTTTATTCTGCTTTGATTGATGGGGCAAGGTTATGGGGTTAAGTGACTCCATCATCTAGCTGCCCCTGCTTTTATCATTCAGTATATCCTAATTTATATTCTCTAATCTTTGTACAAATGGTAGCATAAATTTTATATAATGTTTTGTGATTTTAAAAAAACAGTTTCCTTACAATTCTGTGAGGTAGTAGCATTAGCCACTGGGATCATTTTATTCATATAAGGAAACTGATATATGAAGGAAAATGATATATCTGGAAATGGAATTCAGAGATAGAGCCAGTAAACTCCTTGCTTTCTTTCTAAGTTGCTGAGATGACTTGACTAGTGGAAGAGTGAGTACATAAAATAGAAGACTATTTCCTTTAAAAAGTTGATTTTGAAGAGATGTTTACACAAGGCTATCTTTAACTATTAACTCATGTAAAAAAAAACTTTTATTTTAGATTATGTTGTATTTTTTAAGTTTTACCATGAATTCTGTTTTACAGAACACCCACTTTTGCGGGAGGTCTTTTTTCTATATCAAAAGAATATTTTGAATATATTGGAACTTATGATGAAGAAATGAAAATCTGGGGAGGAGAAAATATAGAAATGTCTTTCAGAGTAAGTTTACTGGAGGTTAACTATATTAAGCATTTAGATGTACTCTGTACATCTAAATCAGTTGATAATGGATTATAACCTATGTGTTGTATGCATATTAAATCTTAAGATCTAGAAAACTTGGAAGGAAAAACCTTTAAAAATATAATTTGATATATTTAATGGTGTAAAAGTAGAAGAGAATATAGAGTTAAGCCCTATGTTTGAGTAATAATACCTATTAATGCACTAAGATAAATATAATTAGATCATTATACTTCAGGAAATAATTTCATTGCCAAAGAATTAGAATGGAAAAATGATTATATAAGATTTTAAAGGTCACAGGACTTAGTTGTTTGAACAAAGTGAGCAGTTTTCTTTGTTTATCTCAGAATACTAACCTAATATATGAAGCAAAACAGTAGCCTTGGATGCTTTCCTATATTTGACTCATTTATTTGATCTACTGCTTAACATAGTACCTGGTACATCGGAAGCAGTATTGCTTTTGATTGACCAGTTTCTTCTTATGAGGTCTATTTTTAGTGCTTGTCAAATATTCTTAGGCTACTGAATTTTAGAGCAATAGAAGATCCGGGTTCCAGTCTCCATTATGCCATTTCAAAACGAGAGGACCTTGGGCAGATATTTTACAGATTACTGTAAAGTGAGGTAAATGATATTTGCCCCACCTACCTCATAGATTTCTTGAATGAATCAAATAGAAAATGTAAATGTTCTTCATAAATGGCATATTGGTTTTATTCCTTATTATTGATATATTTTTAAAGATTGAGTAACATTGAACATATAAGTAGCATTGAATAAATATTTTATCTAGATTTAACCTACCAAATTTTAATCACATTTTTCAATATTCAACTAAATATTCATAACCAGAAGTAAAGGGAAGGGAATTAGCATTTATATAATCCCAGCTATGAGCAAGGCATTGTGCTAAGTGCTTTTTAAAAATGTAATTTAATCCTCACAAAAGCCTGTGAAGTAGGTCCTATTATTATTCCCATGTTAGAGTTGAGGAAACTGGAAAAAAAAGTGACTTGGTCAGAGTCATAACAAGTGTCTGAGGCTGGATTTAATTCCAGCTCCATACTCCAGGCCCAGCACTCTGTCAGTGCTACCATCAACTGCCACAAAAGTATAACGTCAGATTGGAAAGTTAAAGTTTAAAGGTTTTAAAAACAACGACAATATTTTACTCATACTGTGAAATTTTAGGGACTGTCTTTTACATCACAAAGCTATATGTTTACACCGAGTGACCTAATATCAATTTGAATGTTTAACAATCTACAAAGCTATATGGTATATGATTCTGTGATTGAAGTTCACTTGCAAATATTTATAACTATTCAGATTTCAGAACACTTAATATTTAGGGTCTTTGGTTGAGGAGACAAAATTAGTTGAAAAAAAGCATTTAAAGAGAAAAAATTGATACCATATTTGAATCATTTGTTGCAAATTTATCATGTAAAAAGTATATATTAAGAATTTTCGACTTAGAAGATAGGCATTTTTTTAAGGTTTTTGCAAGGCAAACGGGGTTAAGTGGCTTGCCCAAGGCCACACGGCTAGGTAATTAATTATTAAGTGTCTGAGACCGGATTTGAACCCAGGTACTCCTGATTCCAGGGCCGGTGCTTTATCCACTACGCCACCTAGCTGCCCTAGGCATTTGTTTTTACAACTTATACATTCCTCCTTGTCCACATGGTAATAAAAATTGCATTTGTTATTGCCATAAAACTGTAAAAATATTTAAAACTGACTTGTTGCTAGGTCAGACTAGAATCTGGGTCTTCTTATACTTTGAATACTGGTCTGTGCTTCCATTTGTCACATCAGATTTGTATGATGGCCAGTGAGAGTCATGTCAGTGGCTGAACCTATAATACAAAAGAGCTTTTTCTCTTTGTATACTTAGTGAATATAAGTAGATCTACAACTTGCTGCTATATATGTACTGTGCCATAATGTTTAGGGTGTTGGATTTGTCATTAGCTGTGTGACCAGGAAAAGGCATTTAATCTCTCTGAGGCTCAGTTTCTTCATCTGTCAATTGTGAATAATACCTGTAGAATTTGCCCCAAGAGTTGTTAGGTTCAAGTAAGAAAATAGAGGTAACACATTTTCCAGATTTTAAAACACTATACATTTGTCACCTGTTGACAGAGGGAAATGCAAAATAGAATAAAGTGGAAGTTAAATTTTGTGAGGTTTTATTAAAAAACATCCAAAATAGAGTAGGAATTTTCAATCCAACATGGCAATATTTGATTACTGACATGGTTTTGTAGGTTGCTAGATGTTCATATTGATGTTAGTTCATTAATGTAAACAATAAATTTAGCTCTGTGAGTTAAATATGAATTATATATAATTCACTAAGTTGCAACTAGGTGGCACAGTGGATGGAGCACCGGCCCTGGAGTCAGGAGGACCTAAGTTCAAATGTGACCTCAGACATTTAATAATTACCTGGCTGTGACCTTGAGCAAGTCACTTAACTGCATTGCCTTGCAAAAAAAAATTCACTAAACTAAGCTATAGGGAAAACAAGGAGAAAAATTAATTTCTGTCCTCAAAAATCTTGTTTATATTTTACTGATGGACTCTCAAAATAAAATATATATAGAAAAAAATTAACATGAAGTAGTCAGTGAAGGGGCAAAAGAGAACTCTGAAAAAGGACTATGGGAAAATTTGAATTGGGGGAGGGGAGTATGCTAACTTGGTCGGGCAGACAACTCGTTAGAGAAGATTTCAAGGAGAAGATTACATCTGAATTGATCTTTGTAGAAAGATTTTGAAAGGTGAAAATGAAGAATAAATTTCAGTCTTTAGGGAACACAGAGATAGATGATAGAGTGTTGAGTTCAGGAAACAGCCAGTATGTTAGTTTGATAGGAAATGGATTTCATTAATGGGAGAGTAATGTGAAATTAGTTTTTTTGTGTGTAGGTAGCAGCTAGATTTTTAGAGAGACTTAAACGCTCATTTGGACAATAGGAAACTAATACTCATTTTAACAATTATATGAAGTAGTAACTGAAAGGGAAGTGATTGTGAGCATATTATAATGATGATGTTTTTGTCCCTCATTTTCAAAGAAATCAGGAGAGGTGATGCCAAGATAAGCAGGTGAACTGGATTTTTAGTGAGGGGAGGGCTGTGCTGTCACCAGCTTCACTTTCTCCAAAGCCAACTGGGTCCAGTGACCAGAAATGAATTAGGACAACTGGAAATGGCCCTGGATGCCAGGCAATTAGGGTTTAAGTGACTTGCCCAAGGTCACATGGCTAGTGTCAAGTGTCTGAGCCTACTGTCCTCCTAACTCCAAAACTAGTTCTCTATCTACTGTACCACCTAGACAACAAGTGATGAGGGATTTTGGCATTGGCAATGGGAATGTATAGGAATGATATTAAATTAAAGTGAAATTGGGATGTCTTTTTTTCCCCATTTCCCCCGTTTAAAAAAGATGAAATTGAAACCACTTTGATTTTTATTTTTATTTTACTTTTTAAAATCTTTCAAATGCTGTGAATTTACACAAAAATATCATTAATTATCAGGTATGGCAATGTGGTGGACAGTTGGAGATTATGCCTTGCTCTGTTGTTGGACATGTTTTTCGCAGCAAAAGCCCTCATACATTTCCAAAAGGCACTCAGGTGATTGCTCGTAACCAAGTTCGTCTTGCAGAAGTCTGGATGGATGAATTTAAAGACATATTTTATCGAAGAAACACAGAAGCAGCAAAAATCTTTAAAGAGGTATACTTTAAGGAAAAAATCAAAATTATATACATTAGATTCCTTATTGAAATCTTCCTAACCAGAAATTATAAAATACAAAGGCTTAAAAAATCCTGTCAGATGCATTGTTGTTTTGATTGTAGAAAGAACATTTTAAGAGAAACTTTTCAATTTAATAATTACATTTTAGTCATTTTTTTTCTTTATGCATTAGTATATAAATGTTAGTGTAACATGACAAGAATGTAGCATATGTGCAGCATTAGTATACTAGGTTACTGTCTTCTCTCTTAGGTCAGAGTCACATTCACCCTGCTACTAAAATTGCAAAGAACACACACATAATGATAGGCAATATGTGGTGATTTGTACATATCCCAAGTAGCTTTATTCTGGTGAGAAATTCAATAACAACATATTTTCACTTCAGAAGTCCCTCAAATATCATATGTTGAATTTGACACCCTAGTTTCAATTTAATTCCCCCAGAGTTATGTACTTATTATGTGTACAATGCTATTTTAAGCACTGGTAGAGATATAAAAATGAATGAGACTGGACCGTCCCCTTGTGGAGTTTACAGACTAGAAGACGGACATCAAAAAATATTTCTTTAGCTATATTACCACACTTTTATACTTCACTATTAATTAATTGTGACTCTACTTTTGACACTCTTAATTGTAAATGATAAGGGAGAGGTCACAGTCTATAAATGCTGTTTTTATTCATATCTAATGATATGTGAGTTTCATTGATTTTTACTCAAAAAAGATGTTATTGGTAAATCTGATAAATTGTCATTATTCCTAGTTTAATTCATTTAGACTCCAACAATGTGGGGTCAAGATCCAACATTGTTGTTTATCATTATTTAACTTTGGGTAATTCACTTCACAGTTTAATTCCTGTTAAATGAAGAGAATTGGACCAGATGACCTAGAAAGATTCCTCCATCTCATATTCTAAAAGATTTAATGAATGCCTTTGGGTGGGAGAAGTTCTGTCATTTATGAGGCACATATCAGAAGTAATAGAGAAGTACTATCCCATGACTTCTAATTGAAAATGCCTTCTGAGAAAACAGAGAACATTATCTAGATAATAATCTAATTGGTGCAATTAAGTTAAAACTCATTGGTAACTCAGAATTTTTTGAAAGACCTGAATATGTGCATGCTCCCCCCAAAAAAAGATTTGAAAATTTAAAATTAATTCTTGGTTTATATGATATATCCTTAGTTTCTGGTTGTTTCTTCTATCTTCCTTCAGAAAACCTTTGGAGATATTTCAAAAAGATTTGAAATAAAGCACCGTCTCCAATGTAAAAATTTTACATGGTATTTAAAGAATGTTTATCCAGAAATATATGTGCCAGATCTTAACCCTGTAATATCTGGATATGTAAGTATCTTCTTTTTTTCTTCATTGGTTACTCATTGTACCAAGATACCCTTTCAACTCTGAGATTCTGTGATTTTTCTTTTGACTGATTCTATTATTTAAGATAGAGACCCAACAATGTTGAGCTTGTTAATAGATTACTTACAACATTTTTAAAAGTAATTCTGTATTTTATTCATTTTTATCTTAATTGAACTTTATATAAATAATATTTTGAATTTTAAATATAACTAACTTAAAAAAAATTTTCTTCAGATAAAAAATAAAGGCCGAGATTTATGCTTGGATGTTGGAGAAAGCAACCAAGGAGGCAAACCACTAATTATGTACACGTGTCATGGCCTTGGGGGAAACCAGGTAAAGTGCCACATTAAATGATGTTTACATATTAGCATGTATAGAATAATGTGACTAAATATTGCTGCTTTTTCCTATACCTAATATTTTATCCTTAGGATCACATTTAGCTTCAAATACTATCTACTTTGTGGATATGTAAATTTAGATAAAATTAGATAATTTGTATTTTAAGGGTCAAGGAATAAATTGCTTTACACATTGATTCTTTGATTTTGGCAGCAGTTTGTACCTATATAACTTGCTTGCACATCCATCCAGCTGAAATACCTTACAAGGAAATAATTGAATTTAATTCATACTATTTTATTCAGATTATAATTTATTGAATACTTTATATTAATGGCTTATTTTTTTTTTATTTAAGGCAATGGGGTTAAAAGTAACTTGCCCAAGATCACACAGCTAGGCAATTATTAAGTGTCTAGGGCCAGATTTGAACTCGGGTCCGCCTGACTCCAGGGCTGGTGCTCTATCCAGCTGCCCTTATTAATGGCTTATTAAAGTTAGTCTTGTTGGCATGAAACTAGTAGAAAATTATGCACAAAGTCCCTGTGTAGAAATAGATGACCCCATGCCTTTATGTAATAGTTATGGTTAGTTCCTAAGTGGTACAATTATAAATTATTCCTGTGAAAAAACATTTTTATTATTGTTATTGTTGTTGTTGTTGTTATTATTGTTATTATTATTATCATTATTATGTGAAAGCATATTCCAGCTGGAATTCACATTTCCACTCTTGAGTCATCCATGGTCTATCAATTAGTGAGAAACTGGGCTCTCAAATTCACTATCCTTGATATTCTCTGGTTAGCATCAGCATTAATAATAACTCCTCATTTTCTACCCTCCTACCAATTAAAAATAAAATGTCAGATGCAGAAATTTGGTCAACTTCTATTTATTGAGGAAAACGAAGATAGAAAAACACAATCATGGGGAGGCTAGGTAGTACAGTGGATGGAGCACCGGCCCTGGAGTCAGGAGTCCCTGAGTTCAAATCCCGCCTGACACTTAATAATTACCTAGCTGTGTGGCCTTGGGCAAGCTACTTAACTCCATTTGCCTTGCAAAAACTTTAAAAAAAAAAAAGAAAAAGGAAAAACACAGTCATTAGAGATTTTCTCTCCTTGACCTTAACAAAGCAGCTGTTGGCAGGATTGAGCTTGCCAAGAAAATGTTTGTGATATCTGGTGTTAAAAGCTTGAAGCCTTGAAAATGTGATCCTTAAAAAGATAAGAGTTCTTTCTTTTCTCCTCAGCACCAACCAGTTTGCCTTTTCTTCAATTTATTTCATTCTAGTGGATCTTTTTTTTTTTTACTTTTTTCAAGGCAATGGGGTTAAGTGGCTTGGCCAAGGCCACACAGCTAGGTAATTATTAAGTGTCCGAGACCAGATTTGAACCCAGGTACTCCTGACTCCAGGGCAGGTACTTTATCCACTGTGCCACCTAGCTGCTGCCCAATTCTAGTGAATCTTAAGCCCAGCCTCTTAATACCAGTCTCAGTGATTTTATTGTAACTGGCAGTGGGGGGGGGGGTCAAATTTAAAGGCACTAAGAAAAAGAATGAGAACAATTGATGAATTGGTCTAAATATGGAAAACCAGGAACTAAATTACTGTCTTAAGATTGCCTAATTAACTTACATTTCCCATCTCATTTTGGTGGTGGTGTCTTTCAGGCATTTCATTTGGGGTTTTCTTTGTAAGAGATACAGGGTGATTTTCCATTTCCTTCTCCAGCTCATTTTTACAGATGAGGACACTGAGGCCACAGAGTCATGTGACTTGCCCAGGGTCACACAGCTAAGTATATGAGGCCAGATTTGAATTCAAGAAGATGAGTCTTTCATTTTTAGAATATATAAATATTTAAATATACATTTTTAAACTAGGTTTTTGTGTGAACAAACGATGAGCTGCACTGCTAAAAAAAAAATCTGCCTTTTTAAACTGTGTTGACTGTTTATTATTTATGGCCATATTTTCTCATTTGTAGTTAAGCTTTGATTTTCAGGGTAGGTCACCTTGGAGTGGATCCTGAGTTCCTTTATTTGTCAGAATATATTGTTCTATTTATTTCTGTGGGTGTGTGCAAAATAATTTTGTTATTCGAATTTCTTTTCCTTTGAATTTGAAATTTTTTTGATTGCTTGTAGAAATTGTTGTTTCTTAGTGAAATTACTAAGTTGAATCACTATATGTCTTAAGTTTATAGCATTGTAGTTTATTCTAGGGGTATCTATGGGTTCTTTCAACTGGCATTTTGACTTCTAGGTTCAGCAGTTCTGGGCAGTTTTCTTATATCATTTTAAATTGATGTTTACTATGTTTGAAGAAAATAATTTCTAAAAATCAGAACACATAAATTATATCTAAATTTTTAACAGTTTTAAATGAATTTGAGTTGGTTGGTTCTTGTCTTCCATTCTTTTTTTTAATATTTTTTCCAATTACATGCAAAGATAGTTTTCAGCATTCATCTTTTTTTTGTTGTATTTTGAATTTTACAATTTTCCCCCAATCTCGCTTCCCTCCTCCCACCCCCCCCCCAGAAGGTAGTTTGATAGTCTTTACATTGCTTCCATACAATACATTGATCAAAATTGAATGTGTTGAGAGAGAAATCATATCCTTAAGGAAAAAAATAAAATGTAAGAGATAGCAAAATTACATAAGATACCTTTTTTTGGGATTTTTTTTTCAAGGCAATGGGGTTAAGTGGCTTGCCCAAGGCCACATGGCTAGATAATTATTAGTGTCTGAGGTGGGATTTGCATCCAGGTACTCCTGACTCCAAGGCCGGTGCTTTATTCACTGCGCCACCTAGCCACCCCAAGATACCTTTTTTTTTAAAAAAAAAATTAAAGGTAATAGTCTTTAGTCTTTGTTCAAACTCCACAGTTCTTTCTCTGGATACATATGGTATTCTCCATTGCAGAGAGCCCCAAATTGTCCCTGATTGTTGCACTAATGAAATGAGCAAGTCCGTTAAGATTGATCATCAACCCCATGTTGCTGTTAGGTGTACAGTGTTCTTCTGGTTCTGCTCATCTCACTCAGCATCAGTTCATGCAAATCCTTTCAGGCTTCTCTGAATTCCCATCCCTTCTAGTTTCTAATAGAACAATAGTGTTCCATCATATACTTATACCACGATTTGTTCAGCTATTCCCCAATTGATGGACATTCACTCAATTTCCAATTTTTTGCCACTACAAACAGAGCTGCTATGAATATTTTTGTGCAAGTGATGTTTTTACCCTTTTCCATGATCTCTTCAGGATATAGACCCAGTAGTAGTATTGCTGGATCAAAGGGCATGCACATTTTTATTGCTCTTTGGGCATAATTCCATATTGCTCTCCAGAAATGTTGGATGAGTTCACAGCTCCACCAGCAATGCATTAGTGTCCCAGATTTCCCACATCCTCTTCCAGCATTGATCATTGTCTTTTCCGATCATATTGGCCAATCTGAAAGGTATGAGAGATCCTTTAATTTACATTTCTCTAATCAGTAATGATTTAGAGTAATTGTTCATATGACTTTAGATTTCTTTGCTTTCCTCATCTGTAAATTGCCTCTGCAATATCCCTTGACCATTTGTCAATTGGGTTTTTTTTTTGTTTGTTTTATAAATTTGACTCGGTTCTCTATATATATTTTAGAAATGAGTCCTTTGTCAGAAATACTAGTTGTAAAAATTGTTTCCAATTTACTACATTTCTTTTGATCTTGGTTATAGTAGTTTTGTTTGTACAAAAGCTTTTAAATTTAATGTAATCAGAATTATCTTGTTTGTTTTTAATGATGTTCTCCATCTCTTTCTTGGTCATAAACTGCTTCCCTTTCCATAGATCTGACACGTAGATCTCCTAGATCCCCTGGTTTGCTTATAATGTCTTTTATGTCTAAATCCTGTACCCATTTTGACCTTATCTTGTTATAGGGTGTGAGATGTTGGTCTAATCCAAGTTTCTACCATATTAACTTCCAATTTTCCCCAACAGTTTTTATCTAAGAGAGAATTCTAGGGGTGGCTAGGTGGTGCAGTGGATAGAGCACCAGCCCTGGAGTCAGGAGTACCTGAGTTCAAGTGTGGCCTCAGACACTTAATAATTACCTAGCTCTGTGGCCTTAGGCAAGCCACTTAACCCCATTTGCCTTGCAAAAGCTAAAAAGAGAGAGAGAGAGAGAGAGAGAGAGAGATTGAGTTCTTATTCACAATGGACTCTTTGGGTTCATCAAACCCAGATTACTATAGTGATTTCCTGCTATCTTTTTTGTACCTAATCTATTCCACTGATGTACCACTCTATTTCTTAGCCAATATCAGACAGTTTTCATGACTGATGCTTTATAATATAATTTTAGATCTGGTTGGCTAAGCCACCTTCTTTTGTACTTTTTTCATTAAATCCCTGGAAATTCTTGACTTTTTTATTTCTCTTCAACATTCATCTTTTTTATAGTTCTTATTAGTTCTACATTTTTTCTACCTCCCTCCTCAACACAGCAAATAATGTGATATAGTTATACATGTAATCATCTCATTATTTCTTGCATTATGATATATAGGTTTTTGATTTCTGTTTTCTTGGGAGATCTAGATTTCTTAGGTTGTCTCTATGGAGTCTGTTTTCAATATTGATATGTCTTGCTTGAATGAAGAACATACTTTCATTTAATGTTGTTTTTTGCTTATTGCCCTTTACTTCTGTGTGGTTTCCTTTCTGATCAGTCATCTTCTTGTTTTTTTGTTTTTTTTTTTTTCTTTGGTGACACTTAAAATCACATATTCAAATTTTCTATTCTGTCCATTATTTTTGCTGGGTAGACCATAATTCTGGTCTCACAAGTCTCATTTTACTTTTGAATCCTTGTTCTCCCCAAAATCCATAGGGTTCTCTTATCTCATCAAGTGTTGCGTTATTTTCCTTGTTTTGTAGTATTTATTGACTGCTAGCTCTGGAGGTCACATTTCTTTCTGCTTGTTTAAGTTTTCTCTTTTGCCTTCTCTTCTCAAGGTCTTTAATTTTTTTTTTACTTGAGAGATCTTTGGAAAATTTCAGGATGTTTTCCTTATTTTTTTGACCTAATCACATGATTTTTATTTTTCTTGAAATTGACAGTCTATTTTTTAAAGATTTTATTTATTTTGAGTTTTACAATTTTTCCCCTAATCTTACTTCCCTCCCCCCATGAAGGCAATTTGCCAGTCTTTACATTGTTTCCATGGTATACATTGATCCACATTGAATGTGATAAGAGAGAAATCATATCCTTAAGGAAGAAACATAAATTACAAGAGATAGAAAGATCAGACAATAAGATATAATAAATTAAAGGTAATAGTCCTTGGTCTTTGTTCAAACTCCACATTTCTTTCTCTGGTTACCATGGTATTCTCCATTGCAGATAGCCCCAAATTATCCCTGATTGTTACCCTGATGGAATGAGTGAGTCCATCAAGATTGATCATCAACCACATGTTGCTGTTAGGATGGACAATCTTTTTCTGGTTCTGCTCATCTCACTCAGCATCAGTTCATGCAAATTCCTGAATTCTCATCCCTACTGATGAAGGACATTTACCTGATTTCCAATTCTTTGCCACCACAGATGGGGTTGCTATAAGTATTTTTGTACAAGTGGTGTTTTTACCCTTTTTTTCATCATCTCTTCAGGGTATAGACCCAGTAATGGTATTGCTGGATCAAAGGGTATGCACATTTTTGTTGCCCTTTGTGCATAGTTACAAATTGCTCTCCAGAAAGGTTGGATGAATTCATAGCTCCACCAACAATGTAATAGTGTCCTAGATTTCCCACAACCCTTTCAACAATGATCATTATCGTTTCTGGTCATATTGGCCAGTCTGAGAGGTGTGAGGTAGTGCCTCAGAGAAGCTTTAATTTGCATTTCCTCTAATAAGTAATGATTTAGAACAATTTTTCATATGAATATGGATTGATTTGATCTACTCATCTTTAAATTGCCTTTGCATATCTTTTGACCATTTGTCAATTGAGGAAATGGCTTTTTTTTAAAAAACATTTGATTCAGTTCTCTGTATTTTTTAGAAATGAGTCCTTTGTCAGAAATATTAGTTGTAAAGATCGTTTCCCAATTTACTACATTTCTTTTGATCTTGGTTACAGTGGTTTTTGTCTGTGCAAAAGCTTTTTAATTTAATGTTATCAAAATTATCTAGTTTGTTTTTAGTGATTTTCTCCATCTCTTCCTTAGTCATAAACTGCTTCCCTTTCCATAGATCTGACAGGTCAACTAGTCCTTGATCTTCTAGTTTGCTTATAATATTGTTTTTAATGTCTAAATCCTGTATCCAATTGGATCTTATCTTGGTATAGGGTGTGAGGTGTTGGTCTAATCTAAGTTTCTTCCATACTAACTTCCAATTTTCCCAGCAGTTTTTATTGAAAAGAGAGTTTTTATCCCAATAGCTGGACTCTTTGGGTTTATCAAACAGCAGATTACTATAATCATTTCCTGCTATTGCACCTAGTCTATTCCACTGGTCCACCACTCTATTTCTTAGCCAATACTAGTTGGTTTTGATGACTGATGCTTTATAATATAATTTTAGATCAGGTAGGGCTAAGCCACCTTCTTTTGCACTTTTTTTTCATTGAATCCATGGAAATTCTTGACTTTTTATTTCTCCATATGAATTTACTTGCAACTTTTTTCTAACTCATTAAAGTAATTTTTTGGAATTTTGATTGGTAGGGCACTAAACAGGTAGTTTAGTTTTGGTAAAATTGTCATTTTTTTAAAATATTACCTCTACCTATCCATGAGCAGTTGATGTTTGCCCAGTTATTTAAATCCGATTAATTTGTGTGAGAAGTGTTTTGTAATTGTTTTCAAAAAGTTTCTGAGTCTGCCTTGGCAAAGAGACTCCCAGGTATTTTATATTGTCTGAGGTTATTTTGAATGGGATTTCCTCTTTCTAGCTCTTCCTGCTATATCTTGCTAGTCATATATAGAAAAGTTGAGGATTTATGAGGGTATATTTTATATCCTACAACTTTGCTAAAATCATTTTTTGGATGATTTCTTGGGATTCTCTAGGTATACCATTATGTCATCTGCAAAGAGTGATAGTTTTTCTCTCTTCCTTCCCCATTCTAATTCCTTCAATTTCTTTTTCTTCTCTAATTGTTGAAGCTAACATTTCTAATATGATATTGAATAGTAATGGTGATAATGGGCATCCTTGTTTCACCCCTGATCTTACTGGGAATGCCTCTAGCCTCTCCCCATTGAATGTAATCCTTGTTGATGGTTTCAGATAGATGTGGCTTATTATTCTAAGGAGCAGTCAATTTATTCCTACACTCTCTAGTGTTTTTAGTAGGAATGAGTGCTGTATTTTGTCAAAAGCTTTTTTAGCATCTATTGATATAATCATATAATTTCTGATAGGTTTGTTGTTGATGTAATTAATTATACTAACAGTTTTCCTTATATTGAACCAACCCTGCATTCCTGGGATAAATCCTATTTGATCATAATGTATTATCCTATTGATAAGTTGTTGTAATCGTTTTGCTAAGATTTTATTTAAGATTTTTGCTTCTATATTCATCAGGGAGATAGGTCCATAATTTTTCTTTCTGTTTTAACTCTTCCTGGTTTAGGTATCAGTACCATATTGGTGCCATAGAAAGAGTTTGTTAGAGTTTGTCTTCACCTGTTTTTCTATAGAGTTTATAGAGAATTGGAACCAATTGTTCCCTTAAATGTTTGGTAAAATTCCCTTGTGAATCCATCAGGCCCTGGAGTTTTTTTTTTTTTCTTAGGGAGTTCAATGATGGCTTGTTGAATTTCTTTTTCTGAGACAGGATTGTTTAGATATTTAATCTCCTCTTCATTTAACCTGGGCAACTTATATTTCTGTAAATATTCATCCATTTCACTTAGATTGTCAAATTTATTGGCATAGAGTTGGGCAAAATAATTTCAAATTATTTAATTTCTTCCTTATTGGTGGTGAGTTCACCTTTTTCATTTATGATGCTAGCAATTTGGTTTTCTTCTTTCTTTTTTATAAATCAAATTAACCAAAGGTTTATCAATTTTATTGGTTTTTTTTCATAAAACCAACTCTTGGTTTTATTTATTAATTCAGTTGGGTTTTTTTTTACTTTTGATTTTATTAATTTCTCCTTTAATTTTTAGAATTTCTAATTTGGTATTTAATTGGGGGGTTTTAATTTGTTCTTTCTCTAATTTTTTTATTTGCATATTTAGTTCATTGATTTCCTCTTTCTCTAATTTATTCATGTAAGCATTTAAATAATATATCCCCTGACAGCCACTTTGAGTGAATCCCATAGGTTTTGGTATGTTGTTTCATTTGTTTTCCTTATTTTTATATGATTCCCTCACTCTGAAAAAGTGATTTCCTTGTTTAGTGGATCTCTAAAGTGTTTCAATCTGTTATTACACCAGATAATTCATAGTTCCCTAGCCTAGGTCTTTGTGCCCAAGTGACTTTGGGGGGAGGGGAAGAACTGACCCAGATTGATTCTGGGCCCTTTTCAAGATTAGTTGAGTTCACATAGCCCTCATCATGGCATCCTGTCCAGTCCCTTCTGTTCTCAGTTCTCTGGCATTACAATACAATGCATGGCTATGCTGTTAAACATTGGAGTTTGTCTCTCTAGAAGCAGGGGTAGGGGAGTTGGAAAGTGGGGTTGAGCTCCTTTCTCTCTCTTCCATTCTCCCATAGAGATCTCTTGCAGCGCAGTGCACTGCCATGGTGTTCTTGAGGCCTCAGCAAGTATCTGTAGTTTGGAACTTGGAACTCCATGGCAATGGAAAGAAGGAGTGGCTGGTGCTACTGTGGTATAAGGTTGTTTTTCATTTTAAGTCCATGGATATGGTAGGCTAAAATAACCTTGTTTCATGGAAGGGTGGCAGAAAGAATGCAAGTTAGACATTAATTAATGCAATTTTTTTTTAACCCTTCTTTTGGGTTTCTGATGGAAACCTGATGTAACGTGGTCTAGGACCTGAAACATCTGAAGTTGCTTCTTTGGTGCACATTTTCTGTTTTCTAGAAGTTTGAAAGGGCATGAGGGTCAGAGAAAATGTCTAGCTCTCCATCTTACTGGTCATGTGAATCAGTTCTCTAAAATCATTCCTGTTTTATAAAATATCAAACATTCTACATAATTCACTTAATATTAATTTATGTTAGCCATTCCAGTTGGATTATTTACTTATTGACAGAACATGATCCTTTCTTTCCTGCCTCCACATTTTATTCAAGTGTTTTTTTCTATCTACTATACCCTTTGCCTTATCCTTCCTTCTCTCCTAAACTAATTCAAATGCAAGGTTTTTCAAGATACCTTCCCAAATCCTTTCTTTTCTCACCCAGAAGAAATTTTTTTCTTGCACTGAACCTCCCAGAGACATTTTATTTGTATTGATGCATGAAAGATATCTTACCATCTTTTTTTTCTTTTAAGTAATCATGATGGTCCAGACCTGTGACTTTTATTTCTTAGTGAATTTCAGGGACAATTGAAGTTCAATTTCTGCAGTGAATTTCAAATGCCTCTACCAGTTCGACTTAGCAATTCAACCATTAAATTATAGTTGTAGAGTAGGTTTTTCTTAATCTTTTTTTTTTATATTATGAACTCCTCTGGCAGTCTAGTGAAGTTTATGACCTCTTCAGAGTAATGTTTTTAAGTACATAAAATAAAACAAAGGATTACAAATGGAAGTGAAATACAGTTCCAAAAGTACTAAAAAAAAAATACACAGCTCCTTGGCTAAGAAAAATTCTTGGAGGGAGCTGTTAAGGTCTTTAAAATGTCTGGCCCCTGATCACTGAGGTAATATGTATGAGTCAGGACTTGAGAACACATTTTTCTGACTTCAGGGTTGATTTTTCATCTTCCTTCATGCTACCTCTCACTATGTATGTCTTCCCTCACCCCCAAAAAAATCCCTCTTTCTAAAGCATAACCACAATATTTTAAACCTTTAGGAAGGATTTAAAACCTAACTCAGATGCTTATTAATCATTTGACCCTGGCCAGGTCACTGAATTTTTACTTTCCTTATCTTTGAAATGAAGGAGTTGGACTTAGTGGTCACCTAGACCCCTTCTTGTTCAAGATTTTGTTATCCTGGTTTTTCCTCAATATAAAGAAAACTATTTTCTGGGGGCAGCTAAGTGAATAGAGCACTGTCCAGGGAGTCAGAATGATCTGAGTTCAATTACAGCCTCAGACACTGTGACCTTGGGTAAATCACTTAACCTCACCATCTCACAATTTAAAAAAAAAAGAAAGTTATTTCTTGATTAATTAAAAAGCTAGTATAATTAATGTGTGAAATTTCTTCACCAACCGAGGTAAAATTACTTGAAAGAACAGAATTTTAAAATATATATTTTTTATTGAAATATTTTCTTTCTGCAACATGTAGATTTCCCTTTCTACTTCTCCCTCTCCCAGAAGTACATCCTTTATAATATATTTATTAAGATAAAGACATTTTGGGGGTGGCTGGGTGACGAAGTGGATAGAGCACCAGCCCTGGAGTCAGGAGTACCTGAGTTCAAATCCCTCCTCGAACACTTAATACTTACCTAGCTGTGTGGCCTTGGGCAAGGCACTTAACCCCATTGCCTTGCAAAAAAACCTAAAAAAATAAAGACTTTTTAAGGTAAGAATAATAAAGAGGAAGAAAAGAAAAAAAATTGAGCAAAACTGATTTAGTTTATCAAAAACCTGCATCATGTGGAATTTTCCACAGTGGTGGGATTACATCCCTCTTCCCAACCACCCCAACTTCTGTGGAGAATATTAGGAAGGTATGTATTTCTCTCTATTCTTGAGAGACCAGATTTGTTCTTGTCTTTTAGAAATATATATTTTTAAAAAATATTGTGGTTCTATTTACATTTTTTCTAGTCAGTGTGTATATTGCTTCCTTGATTCTGTTTCGCTGGATTAATCATTGTTTACAATATAGCAATATTTGATTACATTCCCGATTATATTACATTTTTTGGCCAATTTCCTAAATTGTGGGCATCAATTTGTGCAAGTTTTATGCTACAACAAAAAGTGCCAGATAGCATGTTTTTAACATATAAATGTTTGTGCTTCTTAAAACCTATCCAATAGCTTTGTGAATATTAGTCTTGCACTGAGGGTTTTTGTGTTTTCAGGGTTCTGATCTCCATTTTCCAACTTTCTTGATAGTCTTCCCAAGTCTTAGTATTGATAGAAAATGAATCAGATATTAAATTCCTTACTTAGGGACCCAAGTTGGTCACAGATTGATGTAGGATCATATTCTCTTTTACTATGTCATATCTTATATTTAAGATAAATATTTTAGTAAGATGTATGTGTTCTCAGTGACAAATTTTATTGGATTATTTATGTAGTTGAAGAATAAAAGGAGTAATAGGATCATAAAATGTTAGAAATGGAAGGGATATCAGAAATCATATAATACAATTCCTTGTTTTATGGATATTAAAGAGATCTTAAGAAATACCTTAAGAAATCTTAAGAAAACTGTAAAGAATGTACAGATAAGTAAATTTAATATCTTAAGAAATATCTTGGGTGGCTAGGTGGTGCAATGGATAGAGCACTGGCCCTGGAGTCAGGAGTACCTGAGTTCAAATATGGTCTGACACTTAATAATTACCTAGCTGTGTGGCCTTGGGCAAGCCACGTAACCCCATTTACCTCACAAAATCCTAAAAAAAAAAAATCTTAAGAAATTACAGATAAGGAAATTTAATTTAATTTAGTTAATTATTGAGGGAACTACAAAACTAGAACCCAGATCCACTTAGCATCTTATTTGGTCATAAAATAAGCTGATAATTTGAAATAGACTTATATCATTGTATTTTTATTTGAAGTACTTTATTCTACAATTGAGCCCTTGTGGCTTTATTCTACAATTGAGCCATTGTGGTATCTTATCAAATTCTTCTTTTCTTCATAGTATTTTGAATACTCTGCACAGCATGAAATTAGGCATAGCATCCAACAGGAGTTATGTCTTCACGCTCTTCAAGGCCCAGCTCAGGTGAAGGCATGTAGCTATAAAGGTCAGAAAACCCTTACCGTTGATGAACAGAAATGGGAGATTCGGAAGGTATTTATTAATTTATTTCTATGTGGAACATAATAGACTGCAAACATTTGCATACTTAAAGAAATATATGAAATGTCCTTCAATTATTATAATCATCATAAAATGGTTACTATAATTAAATAATAAAATCAGATAAGCTTGCAAAAATTTTCTTCCCATCTGTTTCACTATACTTCCTGTAAACATCTGCATAAGTTATTACTCATGAGACCTCATAATTTCATGGTATATTCTGGTAAATGCTTTCTTGCATTATTAATCCCTTTAACCTTATTCTATCTTAAAGTAATATTTTGAATCTTGTGATACTTTAAGTGTCCTTTTTTGTTTCTTTCTCTCTTAGAAAAGTGAGAAGAAGTTTTTCATTCTTCATTATTTGAATAGCTCTATACTTTCTCATTTTTCTGGAAAAGGCTCAATTCGGGACTTTTAAATTATTAAGATTCTAGGTTAAAATGCAGTGAGACACTTTTGTGGGTCCTAAAGTGATTTAAAAGCAACTTTACTTAGAATGATTAAAAGAATTAAGTTCTAAAAGTTAGAATGGTAACTAATAAAATACTGTTCTCAAGTTCTTCTTTCATCATGGCAGCCAGCCACATTGGTTAGAAAGGCATTCTCAAGGACAAATTATGCTAAATGTCCCAACACCAATTGCATGGGTCTTTTAGGACTGACTGCACTGGACCTATTAGACTTCAAATTACAAAAAATCCAGATTAATGATAATGCTGGAGAATAACCCTTCCTGCCTCCTAAAAGAGAAACAAGCCTACCTTACATAAAATAGATATCATTGGTACTTTTCTCAGTAACCTGGTGATAAATGCCATCTCTCCTTTATAGCTGAATATACCTTTTTAAAACTGTCTATAACATGTTTGTGTTTAACTCATATTATCTTAAGTAAAATAAATTCATTTTTTCAGGGGTAGTGTAAAAATTTTTTTTAAAGATAAGCCTTAAGGATACATTACTTAATTGATACTTTTTTTCCTCTTCAGGTACATTTCCTTGATTATTTGGTTCTAGAGTTGATAGGATTTTTTTTTAATTCCTTAATTACCTTCATGTAAGTTTTAGGATATTGCAGTGATCAAAGTGATACCACTGTAAAGTAACTGAGGAGCTACAAAAACTATTTGCAAAAGTTTTTTATGTCATCAAAAAGATCAAATTAAGTGACATACCTAGAAGTGATATGAGGTTCAATATTTAGCCATAACAAGAATTTGAAATGTGTTTGGTATTTGCTCAGTATGAAACTGAGTGTCTCTTCTATTATGTTCATTCTAGGATCAACTACTATACAATCCATCACTGAAAATGTGTCTTATGGGAAATGGAGAGCATCCAAGCCTGGTGCCATGCAATCCATCAGATGTATTCCAACAGTGGGATTTTGTCCATCAGGGTTAAGTGTTACTTAGAATTAGGGAATTTTAAAAAGGAGATATACTTTCTTTAAAAACTGTGACTAGGCATACACTGTAGTTTTGAAAAATTATGCAAAAGCAGCTAATTGTAACTTATTCCAAGTGCATTTTTCCTTATTTATATCTTTTAAATGTGCAAGTGGTATCACTGCTACAGAAATCCCTTAGGTTCTGTTTTAAAGCACAATAATATCTAGTAATACCAAAGACTATTTTTTGAGATGTCCATGTTTAGGGAAAAAAAAAGATGTTTACAGTATGCTGAAAGTTATTTTGCAGAATAAGGTGGTATTTGTGTGTCATATCTTTAAAAAAGATGCATATATATATATGCATAATTACAACTTAAAGATATTATATTTCCCCAAGTTTCTGGGGAGGTAGTATAGATTTGATACTGTATTTTTTTAATAACTTAGAAATTGATCAATAAAGGTCAAGTATTGACTTTTATATATGGTGTGCAAACCAGAAAATTTTATAGGTCTAGGATTTATATTTTTATTTAAAAATACAGGTAATTGATTTTTGCCTTTGATACATTTGTCTAGCAAGTGTTTCCTTAAACATGATATTAAATGAGTAAGGTTACTGGTAGAGGAATATTTTTAGCATTTCAATCTTGGCAGATTTTTACCATTTTCAAACCCAGTGCCCATTCCTCTCTGAAGCACTTAGTTTTTCTTAAATGACCTTTCTTAAATAACCTTGCTGTGTGTTTTCCTTAAGCAACATTTTTTTTAAACTTTTCATAAATGACTTTCTATGGAATAGGTGCTTTATAATGTTGATGTTTTCATTTTCTACTATAATTCATTAATCTTGTATGTTTGTGAAATTTAAATTCAAACACAAAATTTACAAGTCTTTTGAACACTAAATTTTATTTGCTACTGGTTTTCAATTACAAAAAAAATCTTTTTTTTATGACCTCTCTTATCAGAAAAACTTAATTCTTTTTTCTAGTGGAAAACACAATAAAGGAATCCTCAAAACAACTCCTTTCATTTTATGACTTTTCTTGACTGGATTAAACATTTTAAATGATATAAGAGGGGGCAGAAAAAATGAAATTAAAAAAATTTTCCTGAACTTTTGTAGTTCAAATATTTATTTTGATAAATTCAGAATTTTGGGGAGGATTGATGGGGGGGAGGGGAGATCATTTCTCACATTTTATCCTGATGGTAGAGGAAGATAGAAATAAACAAAAGGTTAAATATATGTGTGTGTGTGTGTGTGTATGTGTTCAATCATTAAATTCCAGAAGAATTAGTTTCTTTACTATACTCTGAAACTTAATTGCTATCTTGTTTAATTTCTATATTGGTTTTAAGTGGGAAGAAGAATCTTAGAATGGTGATGACTATTGCCTAAACACAAATATATATGTGTGTGTGTGTGTGTATACACACACATACACACACACACACACACACACACACACACACACACATATATATAATATATATTTGAAAAGAGTTAGATTACTTAAAGTACTTGTCTTCTTTAAATAACTTTTTTCTAAAGTAAGGTACTTTTTATGTTCCTTAGACAACTTTTTAAAATACTTCAAAATGTCAATATATCTGTGATCTCACTGATGTACTCTTTCTCTCACACACTGTGTGAGAGAGATGCACACATCTTCACCTTATTTTATGTGACTTTCGTCCATATCCTTCTATAAATTCTTTGTACTTGTTCTCTCAATATACTTTCAGTATGCCTAGCATATAGTAATTTATAAATGCTTATTTATTATTTGACAGAAAATGTTCCTTGAATTTTTTTGAAAACTTTTAAAAACCTTTTTTAAACATTGCCATTATCCTTAATTTGTCCATTTGTTATATATTACTTTTGCTATATATTCAGCCTATTTTTAAGTATCAAAAATTACTTGAAAAGGTATTACTAATGTTAGTTTTTCTGTTACTATTTATTACTCATAACTTTTGAGGTGTGATTCAAAAACAAAATCTTTTGACTGCTAAATGCTATTTGCCACTGATTAAGTCACAGTCAAGGTATTTTAATAAAAATATATTAGAACTCACTTGTTTTATTTTTAATAACATTCATATAATTTGTTTTTATATTTCCTTCATTTCCAGATATAACACTTACCCTTGCCTATCCAATTAGCCATTCTTTTTGACAGAGTTGATTTTTTTAAAGACTGGATCTCATTTTTTTCCTCTCCCTTGAGCTGGAAATTGAGTAGCTCCTAATAAACCTGGTCATAATACTTTTCTGCAAGGAAGTTGAAATCTCCTTTGTTTTTCCTGGTGTGAACAAGTTTGTGTCTCCTAAGATTGACTTGTGGTCCTCTGCTTCCTGGGGCTAACCGTACCAGAAGTAAGACACCCAAGTCAGCTTTAGGTGTATAACAGTCTCAAGAGTTCCACCCTCTTGAAACTCCCACACTTGTGCAGGGCAGAAAAAGTTCCACAAAACTAACCAATACACTGGCCATGTCCACCAGTATCTACAATATTCAAAACTCTTAATTATCCAACTGTGCAATTAGGGGGTGTATCTAGAGATATGTGTTTTTCAATGTGAAGAAACTGAAAACTATTTAAATTATGTAGTTGCTAAACTTCACTTAAAAATACAAATTTAAAATGAAACATTCCATCCAATTTTTGTTGTAGTGACTAACAGGTTATTTTG
This sequence comes from Macrotis lagotis, assembly GCF_037893015.1. Lineage (NCBI taxonomy): Eukaryota > Metazoa > Chordata > Mammalia > Peramelemorphia > Peramelidae > Macrotis > Macrotis lagotis. The sequence continues at coordinate 699,369,267 of NC_133658.1, forward strand.
TTGTTGTTTAGATATTTCAGTCATTTCTGACTCTGTGTTGACCCTATTTTGGGTTTTCTTGGCAAAGATACTGGAGTAGTTTACCATTTCATTCTCTGGCTCATTTTTAATAGATAAAATATGAGGATCAAGGAAATTTCCCAGTTAGTTTTGAACTTGAGTTGTCCTGACTTCAGGACTGATACTTTATCCACTGCACCAGCTACTTGCCCCCAGCTAGGTTTATACAGAGATACAATTGTAAATGACAAATCTCAGTGAGTCTAGAAGTAAGTAAAATAAAGTTACTCCTTTTTTGCCCTTTTGTCTCAGTTATGTTGATATCTCAAATATATTATTAATATGAGAGGATTTTTCCCCTTTCTGGGGGAAATCGACATTGTCTACATGCATTTTGTTACTAAAATTGAAAAGAATCTGGGCTATTTCTCATCATAGTTAAAAGAGTTTTGTAACCCTTTTCACCTCCTCTTATTACAGAAGGTCAGTTAAGATCTACAACTTTCAGAACCTCATTTTTATCACCACTTGTAAACTAGGCCACATCTTGTGAAAGACAAAGATCTTCAATTAATCTAATTCCTTAATAAGACCCCTGGCTTTTATTTTGGTATCAACACAGCAAGTTGTTTTGGCAACCTCTTGTAATGATTAAAGACTATCAAATGTCATTGGGGGTGAAATTCATGTTGTTATCTAATACAAGATCCTTCTTGTTATGTTCCCATTTTTAGCAGATCATTATATTAGGGAATGGCATCTTTGGAATGGGAAGAATTCCCTTAAATTCTAAGTTTTGGTTCAGTAGTTAATAGAAAGTTATTCACTGGAACCAGTCATCATTCACCTGAGAATTTTAGAAGTATTCAAGTGAAATTTTAGTATAATTCAGCAAAATGAAATTCATTACAAATGGTCATCATACCAATAGATTGGTAGACCTGTGGTGTGACCCCCATTTGAAAGACAACTTTCAGATTTTAGAGATCCACACTTCTATAATGGACAAGTTAGTACGTACAGTTAAGAATTAAGCATAGAAGGGATCGAGTCTTAGGAGCTCTCTGATAAAACTCATCAGCTAAGGACTCTAAACTTTCGAGAGACGGAACCCACAAAGTGACCCAGTGAGGCAGTTCTCCTACTCAAGGTAACCTGGAAAAGAGCAGAAAGGCTCTGCTCCCCAGGATCAGAGAGGATCGGAGAGGCGGCCTGCCAGAGGGGTGGGCCACCAGAGTGAAAGAACTTCAGCCTCCTGGAGGCAGCCCCAGGGCGCTGGGAGTCACAGCTCACAGCAGCGGGGCAGTCTCCTGAGCTGTACCCCGAGGAGCACCGGGCACAAAGTGGAGGAACAGCAGGGGACCTCTGCCAGAGTGAGCACGTGGAGCCCAGCCCTCAGGGTACCCAGGGAGCAGCTTGGTCTTTCTGCAGCCCAGAGCTGGAAACAGAAGCAGGCGGAGCCGGTAAGCAGGAGCCCCTAGGGTATGAGCCCATTGAGCTGAGGATGGGGAGTGAAGAGAGAGAGAGAGACTGCAGAGCTCTGTCCTCTGCCTCTGGAACAGGACTCTGGGGCTCTGACCACATTCAGATCCTGATCGAAGTCTAGGCCCCACCATAGAACAGCAGGGCCCACCCCACCTCAGCCCTGTGGCACAGGGGGGAGCTTATGGTCATTCACAGACCAGGAGGGAGGACAGAGCCTCACACACTGAGACCCTTGTGGGAGTGTCCCAAAAGCTCAGGAAGCACCCCCAAACCAGGCCCAGGCTGGGAAAATGAGCAAGCAGAGAAACAAAAGGAAGACTATTGAGAAATATTTTGCAAATGAGACCAAGAAGAATCAAAATACTCATTCTGAAGATGAGGAAGCACAAGCTCCTGCATCTAAAGACTCCAAGAAAAACAGAAATTGGGCTCAGGCTATGACAGAACTCAAAAAAGACTTTGAAAATCAAATGAGGGAGTTGGAAGACAAACTGGGAAAAGAGAGAGATGTAGGAAAAACATGAAAATGAAGTCAGCAGCTTAGTCAAGGAAATCCAAAAAAATGCTGAAGAAAATAGCATGCTAAAAACCAGCTTAGGTCAAATGGATAAAACGGTTCAAAAAGTTATTGAGGAGAAGAATGCTTTAAAAAGCAAAATTGACCAGATGGAAAAAGAGATAAGAAAACTCTGAGGAGAACAAATCCTTCAGACAAAGAATAGAATTCAGGGAGATTGATGAATTTACCAGAAATCAGGAATCAATACTTAAAAAACCAAAAAAATGAAAAATTAGAAGAAAATGTGAAATATCTCATTGAAAAAAACAACTGATATGGAAAGCAGACTTAGGAAAGATAATTTAAAAATTATTGGAATACCTGAAAATCATGATCAGGAAAAGAGCCTTGACATCATTTTCAAAGAATTACTTCAGGAAAATTGCCCTTATATTCTAGAAGCAGAGGGCAAAATAGAAATGGAGAGAATCCACCGATCCCCCAGAGAAAGAGACCCCAAAAAACCAACCCCTAGGAATATTATAGCCAAGTTCCAGAACTCCCAAGTCAAAGAGAAAATATTACAAGCAGCCAGAAAGACACAGTTCAACTATCATGGAGCTGCAGTCAGGATCACACAGAACTTAGTAGCAACTACATTGGAAGCTCGTAGGGCTTGGAATACAATATACCGGAAGGCAAAAGAGCTTAGAATGCAGCCAAGAATGAACTACCCAGCAAGGCTGAATGTCCTCTTCCAGGGAAAAAGATGGACTTTCAATGAACCAGGGGAATTTCAAAGGTTCCTTTTGGAATGGCCAGAGCTGAACAGAAGGTTTGATCTTCAGATACAGGACTCAGGTGAAGCATGGAGATTGGAGGAGAGGGGGGAAATATGAGGGACTTAATGAGGATGAACTGCATGTATTCCTGCATAGAAAAGTGACACTGATAATACCCATATGAACCTTCTCACTTAATAGAGCAGGTAGAGGGAGCTTTTATAGTTGAAGCACAGGAGAAAGCTGAATTCGAAGATAAAATATGGTGTAAAAATGGAGTTAATAGGAAAAAAGGGAAATGGAATGGGAGAAAGAAAAAGGAGAGGGGGAATAGGCCAAGATATTTCACACAATAAGATTTTTTTTTAATAAAATGAGCTATTGCAATGATATGGAAGGGGGGAGGCAAGGGGGAATGAGGGAACTTTTGCTCTCAGAGATGGCTAGGAGAGGACACTGCATATATACTCAATGGGGTATAGGCATTTGGAGTAAGAAGGAGGGGGGGGACAGGGGGAAGGAAGGGGTGGGGATGTGAATAAAGGAGGAGAGGATGGACCATGGGGGGAGAGTGGTCAGATATAATACATTTTCTTTTTTACTTCTTGCAAGGGGCTGGGATTGGATGGCCTGCCCAGGACCACAGGGCCAGGTGGATTCTGGGCCTAAGGGGTGGTATGGGGGCTCAGGTTTTCTTGGCCCCAAGACCAGGGATCTGTCTGCTGCACCACTCAGCGACCCTACAGCAGAGTCAGAGTGAAAGGAGTGAGAAAATATAGTACATGGTAGTGGAGAAATAAGAAAGGGGGGAGTTGCGAGCAGCAATGGCAACAGTGGAAAAATATGGAAGTAACTTTTGTGATGGACTTATCATAAAGAATGTGATCCACTAGTGACAGAGTTGTTGGTGTTGGAACAAAGACTGAAGCACATTTTTTGTTATTATTATTTGGGGGAGGGTGCAGGGCAAGTGGGGCTGGGTGGCCTGCCTGGGGCCACATAGCAGGGTGATCTTTGGGTGTCTGGGGCCGGAATTGGACCCAGGTGCTCCTGGCTCAAGGGCCAATGCCCTGTCTGCCACCCAGCCACCCCTACTATTATTGCCATTTTATTTTATTTTATTTTGGGTCTTTTTTGTTTTTTTCTTTTTCTTTTTTCTTTTTTTTTTTCTCTCCTTCTTTTTGGTTTTTGCAGGGCAGTGGGGATCCGGTGGCTTGCATGTCACACAGCTGGGTGATTGTTGGGTCTATGAGGCTGGATATGGGCTCGGGTGCTCGTGGCTCCAGGGCTGGTGCTTTGTCCATTGCACCACCTGGCCATACCTACAATTATTACTATTATTTTTTTATGTTAATTTTTTTTCTCTCCCTTTTACTTTTTTCGCCCAAGCAAGTCTATCTATATTCATGGGGGGAGGTGTATTTTGTTTACTTGTAAACAAGAATATTTTATTAATGTAAAAAAAATTTGTACACCATAAGAATAAATAAATAAATAAATAAATATAAATAAATAAATAAATAAATAAGAGTTATTATGCATTCCCATCCCAAACCCATGGCTTCTCCAGACTAAACACCCTCACTTCCATCTATGAGTCTCCATATGACATAATCAGAAACTTTTCACCATGCTAGTCAACTTTATCACATACTTCCTAAAAAAGGTGGAAACTATAAATGAGCACAATCCTCACCTTAACTAAAGAAAGAAAGCAGCAGGATTATTATCTTTCTAGCCTTAAACCAGGGCTGTCCAACCATACTTTTGAAAGTTTTTATTTAACAATAGATGTATTTTGATTTGCCATTTTTAGTGAGAGTTCTGTGGTACCTCAGCTTCATTCACTAAAGCATTTAGTAAACTCACTGGTGGGCCACATAAAATCACCCTGTAGCCACATTTTGGACAGCCCTGTCTTAGACTGTGACTTAGCATTTGCCTTTTGGCTTCTCATATCTTATTGTTGAATTATTGTACTTTCAAACCACTAAAATCCACAATCATTTTTCAGATGGACTGCTATTAGACACATCTTTCCCCCTGGAAATTAATCCTTTATTTGTCTAAGTGTAAGATTTTACATTTACTCTTATTCAAGTTTATCATCTTAGATACAGTTTAAGCCATGGTCCTTGGGACCTGATCTCAGGAGAAGGGGGTACCTTTTCTTCACTAATTCTACTTCTCCAGTGAAGCCACTTCTCATGTACTAGTAAGCTAGCACACAGTCCAGTTGGCTGTCTCTATTTGATTTCTGTCTCTTCTGCTTTTTTGAGGTTCTCTCCTTTCCTATTTCTCTGCTTTCCAGTAGCAACACTTTTCTAGATAACATTACAGAGTACAGAAGAAATGGGAAACAAAAAAAAAATAAAATCCAATCCAACCATTCCAACTGGTTGCTTTACCACTTCATATTGTGGAAAAGAAAGGCTGGAATACTGGAAAAATAAAAACATATATCTCTATTGCTATATCCCTATGCTTTCCCCTCCTCTTTATAATGTCTTCAGCACCTATCTCCAAGGGGGAAGGAGCCTCAAGCTAGAACAAAAATTTAACATCCTAAGTAGGAATAGTGTCTAGTTAAGAACAATATGATACTGTTGATAGAATTGTAAGGATAAAACTTTTTTCTGCCAAAGGCTATTTGGATATTTATAGCATCATTTGTGGACCATACAAAATTATCAATTTAAAAATTAGCCTACTCCATTTGGTCAAACATTTAATTAATTCACCCCTAACAAGCTCCTAGATTTATTGAATTTGGAGTCCTATCTGTGGTTGCCTTGGCAACATTAGTCCAAATGATTTCACAGGTGTATATTTTCCACTCCTGATGTAACTCATCATACAGATGTTTGTTATTATTGAATATCAATAATGGTCGAATGATGAGTGATGCTAGTGGTAGTGGAAAAGGTAAAGGTATGACAGTGGGGTGACTAATGAGACTTTGAGAAAATGACTGGAGATTAAGGAATGAAGGAAGATATGTGTGGGACCTGCTTGTAAATGGCTAGGTGAGACAGTCATTAATCTGGACAGCACACCCCAGGGCAGGCATTCTAGATTAAAGGTTTAAATTCTTCAGGGCATTGTCCCCTACATACCTTTATAACTTCTATATGAAAGAAAAATTTTCTCTTGTGGCCTCCCAGCTGGAACCTTTTATGATTCCTTATCCTACCTAGCTTCTGATACAGACCAGAGAAGCAGGTCTTGCTCAGTGAGAGAGATTTCCTTACCCATGCCATAAAGCTACTTTCTTCTTCTGAACTTTGACTTTGTTTCATTTTTCTCTTTACCTGAGATTCTCCATTTCATCACTGTGGAGTTCTTAAGTCATGCAAAAAGTGTTTTTTCTAGGAGGGAGCTCATCTAATCCAACATTTTATTTGAAAGATGAAGACATCAACACCTGCAGCTATTGCTTCCTGTACTATAGAGGTAATGTCTCTTGTCAGTTGCAGGATTTAGATGTGTCTATGGGGCACCTTACTGACTCAGATTCCATTTTCCCTTTCACTGTCTTCTTGCCTCCTCCTGCCTCTTGCCTCCTCATCTAGTATCTTTTTTAAAATTAGCAGAGGCCCTACAATGATTTCCCTCCTTCCAGAATCACCTGTTGAGGTCTTCTTCACAGGCCTATGGTGAGCCTGTATTTTTCAAAAAGAATTGCCCTTTTTTCCTATAGTTAAAACTAAAGCAGGGTCAGAGCTTCAGAGATTAAAACAACCAGGGAGGTAGTTGTATGGAGATGGACCAAAAATATTAGAACTAGAATACGAGGTCAATCAATGGATTATGATCTAAGCCCATAAAACTATGAATGGAGATGTTAAACATAGACTTATTAGCCAAGTTTCAGAATACTAAACCAAGGTAATAAAATTGAAGTTATAAAAAGTAAATTTAGGACAAAATAAAAGAAAGTACTATTACACAAAGCAAGTAATATGGGATTTATTACTTGCGAAAGACTGAATATGTGAATAAATTAAAATATTCTTAGATGGATCTATAATGCATTGTTAAAGGATGAAAGAATATTCAGTTCCTTTTTTCTTTTTAATTAGTTCAATGTTTTTATTACCTCTGTATTTGTATTAGGCATTATTTCACATTAGTCTCATTTCCATTCTATGTTCCATTTAAACTGAATTATTAGTTGTTTCCACTAGTTGTGCATTTGTACACCATCCCCCACACCTGTAATAGACTCACTCCTCATCTTTACCTTCCCAAATCTCTCATCTTTCTTTAAGGCTCAGCTCAGGTACCATGGTCCACCTTAGCTATTATTCCTTCCCCCTTTCCAGTTTTCCTAAAGTACTCTATCAAATTTTCATCATCTATTGTTGATGTGTTATGTTTATCAATTTTCATCAAATGAGAAAACACATGGAAAGCCCTTTGCAAATGTTAACACATCATATAAATGCTGGCTATTATCATAATGTACAAAAAAGTATAATGAAAACAGGAATTGTCATTTTTATTAGCAGTTATTGGTCACATAATTAAATCTCTATAAGCAAGAACTATGTTAGGTTCTGAAGAGATATAAATTTATATAAGATATGGTCCCTGCCTTCATGGAATGTAGTTTTGTATGAGTAAATAATTGTAATAAAAAATAATGCACCAATTCTTAAAAGGAATGCAAACTGCTAAGTGAAGTCTGAAGCTGGGAATGACTTTGTAGAAGAACTGACTTTTTCAGTTTGACTTTTTTTAAAGGACAGATATTTGAAATTAATAAATAAAAAGGCATATAGGGCATGCCAAATGTAAAGAATCTAGAATGAAGGAGCAAAAGAAGGCAAATTGACAATAAAGGCAAGCTAAAAAGCATTTAGACAAGACATTCTCCAGTTGATAAATGGTCAAAGGATATGAACTGGCAGTTTTCAGATGAAGAAATTAAAGCTAGCTATAGTCATGTGAAAAAATGTTTCTAATCATTATTGATTAGAAATATGCAAATAAAAACAACTATAAGATACCATTTCATACCCATCATATTGGCTATAATGACAAAAAATGAAAATGATCAATGTTGGCAAGGATGTGGGAAAACTGGAATACTAATTCTCTGTTGGTGGAGTTGTGAACTGATTCAACCATTCTGGAGAACAAATTGTAATTATGTCTAAAGGTAATAAAATTGTACATACCCTTTGATCCAGAAATACTATTACTGTGTCTGTAATCCAAAGAGATAATAAAAGGGGTTGGGGAATCCATATGTACAAAAATATTTATAGCAGCACTTTTTGTAGTGGCAAAGAATTGGACATTGAGGGAATGCCCATTAATTGGGGAATGACTAAACAAGCTGTAAGAAATTATGACTTCAGAAAAGCTTGGAAAGACTTGCATGAACTGATACTGAGTAAAGTGAACAGAACCAGAAGAATATTGTTCAGACTAATAGCAACAGTATGGGATGATCAACTATAATGGACAAACTCCTCTTAGCAGTTTGGTGAACACACAGACAATCTTGAGAAACCAGCTGTGCCATCCAGAATTCAGGGAAGCCTGGAGGGATTTGTATGAACTGATGCTGAGTGAGATGAGCAGAACCAGAAAAACACTGTACATCCTAACAGCAACATGGAGGCAATGATCAACCTTGATGGACTCGCTCATTCCATCAGTGCAACAATCAGGGACAGTTTGGGGCTCTCTGCAATGGAGAATACCATATGTATCCAGAGAAAGAACTGTGGAGTTTGAACAAAAACCAAGAACTATTACCTTTAATTTAGAAAAAAAACTGGTATCTTAATTGTCTGATCTTGCTATCTCTTATACTTTATGTTTCTTCCTTAAGGATATGATTTCTCTCTCATCACATTCAATTTGGATCAGTGTATACCATGGAAACAATGTAAAGACTGGCAAATTGCCTTCTGTGGGGGGTGAGGGGAGAGAAGTAAGATTAGAGGGAAAATTGTAAAACTCAAAATACATAAAATCTTTAAGAGAAAAAAGAAAAATGCCATCCAAATCTAGAGGAAAAAACTATAGATTCTGAATGGAGAATAAAGGATACTATATTCACTTTTTAAAATTTCTTTTAGTTTTTACTTTCTCATGTTTTTCCCCCTTAGTACTAATTCTTCTTTTAGAACATCACTAATATAGAAATATGTTAAACAAGGTTATACATGTACAACTTAGATTGTTTGCTATCATGGGGACAGTGGTAGAAAAATGTGAAGTTCAAAAGCTTGCAAAATAAATGTTGAAAACTATCTTTGCAAGGAGCTGCCTAGCTAGCCATACCCCAGAAACACCTGTAGCCACCATGGACATTGCCATCCACCATCCTTGGATCTGATGCCCCTTCTTTCCTTTCCATTCACCCAGCTGTATCTTTGACCAGTTATTGGGAGAGCATCTTCTAGAGTCTGACCTCTTCCCTACCTCCACTGCCCTGAGTCCTTTGTATTTTCGACCCTCTTTTTCTTCAGATACCTAGGTTTCTTGAGACCAGAGATGAGACTGGAGAAGGACAAATTCTCAGTAAACCTGGATGTGAAGCATTTCTCCCCAGAGTAAATCAAAGTCAAAGTGCTAGGTATGTGATTGAAGTTCATGGAAAGCATGAAGAGTGTTAGGATGAGCATAGCTTCATCTCCCGGGAATTCCATAGGAAGTACTGGATCCCAGCTGATGTGGACCCACTCTCCATCACCTCATCTTTGTCATCTGATGGGGTCCTTACTGTGAATGGACCAAGGAAACAGGCCATTGGCCCTGACCATACCATTCCTGTCACTCATGAGGAGAAACCCGCTGTCACTGCAGCCCCATGTAAGTAGAGGCCCCACACCCCTAAATTGTGTTTTGTATGGCAGTATACCAATAGGGGTACAGTCCCTTATGACTGATGCCAATGTTAATTTATTTGTGCTGAGGGCAGAGTCCAAATAACTAGGCCAATAAAATTATTCAGCAACAAAAAACTATCTTTGCATATAATTAGGAAAAATGTTTGGAGTCATTAAAATAACTAAAATAAAATAAAAGGCATTTATGATGGATTATGAATAATTCAGTTTGTCTGGAGTGAAGAACAAGGGAAGAATAGTGTAAGATAGAGCAGAGTTTTGTCAGATCCTGGAAGATTTTAAGTGACATGCAATAGAGTTCAGACTTTATTTGGTAAGTTATGAAAAAAAATGGCATAACCAGATATGTACCAAGAGTAGATAATACTGGAAGAAATCTGAAGGATGTATCAAGAAATAAAGAAGGGTAGATAGATAATTTATTAGAGGTAATGGCAATAGTGAGGTGAATGATGAGCATCTGTGAAATACTGATGACAGAATAGAAAAGAGGAAACACATGAGAAGTTTTGTAGTTGTGAAATCAATAGGAAGTAATAGCTGGAGAAATGAAGAAGGGAAGAATTAAAGATAACCCCAAGTTTCAGTTATTGGGGATTTTGTGAATTGGATTGAGGAATAAAGAAAGGAGAAATAAGTTTTGGAGTAAAATATCCTATCTCATGACTTTTGAGGTCAACAGCCCATCACAAGTTCAAGATGGCATAGAATCATGAGTTTGATTCACTGAGGTAATGCTTGTTTTTTTAATTGTTTTTTGAATTTTACAATTTTTCCCCCAATCTAACTTTCCTCTCCCCACCCCCCACAGCAGGCAATCTGATAGTCTTTACATTGTTTCCATGCTAAACATTGATCAAAATTGAATGTGTTGAGAGAGAAATCATATCCTTAAGGGAAAAATAAAAGAGCAAAATTACATAATAAGATACCTTTTTTTTTTACCATTACCATTTCTTATAGTGCCATGATATTACATTACAGATTCACTGCAATATTTTCAGCCATTCCTTTATCAATGAGCTATTATTTTTGCCATTATAAAACATGTCACTATGAATATTTTAGTATATTTCTATGCCTATAACTTTTAATTCTGTCTTTCACCTCCTTGGAACAATAAACATTCTTCGTTGTTGTTGTTGTTATTGTTCTGTTTTATCTGACTCTTCATGACACCATAGTCCATAGCATACCAGGCACTTCTAACCTCCACTATTTCCCAAAGTCTCCCCAAGTTCATGATAAAGTTCCATGACACTATCCATGCACCTCATCTTCTACTATCCCCTTCAATCATTTGCCTTCAGTTTTTTCCAATATCAGAATCTTTTCTAATAAGTATTGTCTTCTCATTATGTGGCCAAAATATTTAAGTATTTCAGTATTTGATATTTCAAAAAAATAGTCTGAATTAATTTCTTTAATTTTATCTCCTTGCTGTCTAAGGGACAATCAATTCTGCAGCTTTATAACCCAACTTTCAGAGCCATACATTGCTACAGGAAAAGCGTAGCTTTGACTGTCTGGACCTTTGTCAATAAGATGGTATCTCTGCTTTTTCAATATGTCCATATTTGCCATAGTTTTCTTTACAAGAAATAATTTCTTAAGACTTCTGGCCAAGATGGTGGAGAGAAGCCAGGCTCTGTTTTAAACTTTCCTGGGTATAGATCCAATAGGGGTATTACTGAATCAAAGGATATGTATATTTTTCTTTCCCTCAGAACTAACATGAATCAAGCCTTTTAACAGATTTTGTATCCAGAGAACCCAGGGAAGAACTGAGGGGAACATCTTCAGGAAGGTCTGTCACTGGGGAGCATGGGCATGCACAGGGCAGAGAGCCAGCCCATAGGCAATGGGGTGAAGCCCAGGGAGTGACCTGAGAACAGCAGCAGAAGTGTTTGCTGTGTGTGTGTGTAGTGGATGGGAGAGCTCCAAGTGCTGTGACCCAGACATCTATCTGGTCAGCTCTGCTGGTCTGGAAGATCCAGGCTGCCAGCCGTAGTGTTTTCAGTAGAATCCTCGTGTTTCCAGCTGGGTCCTACCAGCAAATCTCTTCCAGAGCTGATCACTGATTAAACTGATTACCCAGAGAGAGCACCTTTGACCTTTTTAGCCTGAGGGCCCAGCCCAGATCCTGTGAACACAGCCCAGATCCTGCTCCAGGCCTAAGAAGTGGGCCAAAGACACCAACAACACAAACAATCCAGAGAAAGCTTCTTATATTCTTTATTGGTGGGCCCACTGAGTAACCCCCTGGCATTCCTTAGCTCAGTGAACAAGGCCTCTAGGAATCAGCACCTAAAGTCTTCAATCCAGCTCCTCACCGAACATAAGACCCTAGGGAAAGGGCCCAAAATGAAGAAACAGCACCTTGAAGATCAGGGTATCAGCTCAGATAGGGATGGAGTCCAGAGAAGAATATGAATTGGTCTCAGCCCAGAAAGAATTCTTAGAAGAGATCAGAAAGGAGTTCAAAAATCAAATGGAAAAATTTGGAAAAGAAACAAAAGAGAAAATTAACACTATACAAAAGAAAATTAACATCTTACAACAAGAAAACAAATCCTTTGAAAATACAGTTGTTCAAGTGCAAAAAGAGAATAGTTTTCTAAAAAATTCAACTGAGCAAATGGAAAAAGATAAAAACACCTTCAAAAATAGAATGGACCAATTGTAAAAGATTCTTAAAAAAATTAGGATCTGTGGAAACTAATATTTTCATGAGATACCACGAATCTGTTAAACAATTTTTTTTAAATTCGAAGAAAATTCAAAATACCTCATTGGCAAAACAACTGACCTGGAAAATAGATCCAGAAGAGATAATTTAAGAATCATAAATCTACTTGTAAACCCTGATGAAAAAAATTAGACTGCATACTTCAGGATATAGTGAAGGAGAACTGCCCTGATATCCTGGCACCAGAGGGCAAAATAGTAATCAAAAGAATACATTGATCCCTCCTGAAAGGGATCCCAAAATAAAAATATCAAGGAATATTGTGGCCAAACTCTAAAACTATCAGATCAAGGAGAAAATACTGCAAGTGGTCAGAAAGAAACAATTCAAATACCAAAGGGACACAGGATTACACAGGACCTTACTGCATCAACATTAAGGGATCAAAGGGCCTGGAATATGACACTCCAGAGAGCAAGGGAGCTTGGATTGCAGTCAAGAATTCACTATCAAGGAAAAACTAAACATTCTCTTTCAGGGGAAAAGATGGACATTTAATGAAATAGACTCAACTTTTCCTGATGAAAAGACTTGCGCTAAACAGAAAATGTGGTCTTCAAACGGGAGATTCAAGAGATATATGAAAAGGTAAATGGGAAAAAAACCTGTTATCCAATAAGATTAAACTGAGAGGAAGATTCTCATAATTCTTGAGAATTATAACTCTAATAGAGGGAATATACTTAGCCAGAAGTAATGGACACTCATGATATGCCCATGACTTTGATGTAATGATTTAAAAATAATATCTCATTAAAAAGGGGGGGGGCAGTAAATAGGGTAAATAGGAGGAAAGGGGAGATTGAACGGGGTAAATTACATCACATGAAGTGCAAATGACCTATTGCAATAGAGGGGAAGAACAGAGGAGGTAGGAATCACCTGAATCTTATCCTCATCAGATTTGGCTCAAAAAAGGATTATCACACACATGCAGTTGAATTTAGAAACTTATCTCACCTTCCAAATATTAAGAGAGGAAAGAGGGAGTGGGGAGGAAAGGAGGAACTGATAGAATGAAGGGAAGGAAGAAGAGGGAAAGGGGAAGGGGAAGGAAAAGGTACAGAGTTGGATAGAAGAGAGTAAACACACTGAAGGAAGTATTCAGAAGCAAAATACTGGGGAGTAGGGATAAGGTGAAAAAAAAAGGGAAAAATGCAAATAGAGGGAAGATAGCTTGAAAAGCAATAAAGAGTAATTATTATGTTGAATGAAAATGGGATGAACTCTTCCATAAAATGGAAGCACATAGAGTGGATTAAAAAACAGAACCCTGCAATATGCTGCCTTCAAAAAATGTATTTGAAGCAGAGAGATACATATATGCATATATATATATATATATATATATATATATATATATATAGAGAGAGAGAGAGAGAGAGAGAGAGAGAGAGAGAGAGAGAGAGAGAATACAAGACTGGAGCAGAATATATTATGTTTCAACTGAAATGAAAAAGGCAGGGGTAGCAACCTTATCTTAGACAAAGAAGCTGCAAAAATAGTTTCATTAGAAGAGATAAGGAAGGAAGCTATATTCTCCTAAAAGGTACCATAGTTTCAATACTAAATATGTATGCAACAAGTGGAATAGCATCCAGATTCTTAAAGGAGAAGCTGAATGAGTTACAGGAAGACATAGACAGCAAACTTCTGCTGGTGGGAGACCACAATCTCCCTCTCTCAGAATTAGATAAATCTAACCATAAAATAAACAAGAAGGAAGTTAAGGAGGTACATAGAATGTTAGTAAATTTAGAAATGATAGAACTCTGGAGAAAATTGAACTGGGATAGAAAGGAATATACATTTTTTTTCTGTAATACAGGGTATCTACACAAAAAGTGACCTGTACCAGGGCATAAAAACCTCATAATCCAATACAGAAAGGCAGAAATATTGAATGCATCCTTTTCTGATCATGATACAATAAAAATCACTTGCATGACGGACCATGGAGAGATAAACCTAAAATGAATTGGAAACTAAATAACCTCATTTTAAAGAATGAGTGGATCAAACAACAAATTATAGAATTAGTGATTTCATCCAAGACAATGAAAAAAGAAGACAACATACCAAAACCTATGAGATACATCCAAAGCAGTTATTAGGGAATATATTATATCTCTAAATGCTTACATGAATAAAATAGAGAAAAAGGAAATCAATGAACTGAGCATGCAAGTAAAAAATAGAGAAAGAAGGAATTGAAAATACCCAATTAAATACCAAATAAGAAATTCTAAAAATTAGAAGAAAAATTAATAAAATCTAAAGCAAGAAAATTATTGAATTAATAAATAAAACCAAGAGTTGGTTTTATAGGGAAAAAAAAGACAATAAATGAACAAACCTTTGGTAAATTTGATTTAAAAAGAGAAAAAAGAAAATCAAATTACTAGTATCAAAAACAAAAAAGAATTCACCACCAATGACAAGGAAATTAAAGTAATAATTTGGAACTATTTTACCCCACTTAATGCTAACAAATTTGATAATCTAATTGAAATGGATGAATATTTACAAAAACATAAATTTCCCTGGTTAAAAGAAATTCAACAAGCCATCGTGCAGTTCTTAAGAAAAAACTTCCAGGACCAGATGAATTAACAAGTGAATTCTATCAAACAAGGAACAGTTGGTTCTAATTCACTATAAAGTATTTGAAAAAATAAGTGAAGATGGAACTCTGCCTAATTTCTTCTATGACACTAAACCAGGAAGAGTCAAAGCAGAGAAAGAAAATTACAGACCAATTTCCCCAATGAATTTGCATGCAAAAATCTTAAATAAAATATTAGCAAAGCAATTACAGCCAAGTTATCACTAGGATAATATACTATGACCAAGCAGGATTTAATCCAGGGATGCAGAGTTAATTCAATATTAGGAAAAACTGTCAGCATAATTGACTATATCAATAACAAATCTAACAGAAATCATATGATTATCTCAATGGATGCTGAAAAAGCCTTTGAAAAAATACAGCACCTATTCCTACTAAAAATACTAGAGAGCATAGTAATAAATGGATAGTTCCTTAAAATGATAAACTATCTAAAACCATCAACAAGCATTATATGCTAGAATAAGCTAGAATAAGCTAGAAGCATTCCCAATAAGATCAGTGGTGAATCAAGGATACCTGTTAAAACTAATATTATTCAATATTGTATTAGAAATGTTAGCTTTATGACTCTCCTGGGATATATTAGAGCTCTAAATGCTTACATGAATAAATTGGAGAAAGAGGAAATCAATGAACTAAACATGCAACTAAAAAAATTAGAGAAAGAACAAATCAAAAATCAGCAATTAAATACCAAATTAGAAATTCTAAAAAGTTAAAGGAGAAATTAATAAAATGGAAAACAAAAAAAAATATTGAATTAATAAATAAAACTAAAAGTTGGTATTATGAAAAAACCAGTAAAATTGATAAACCTCTGGTCAATTTGATTAAAAAAAAGAAAGAAGAAAACCAAATTGATAGTATCATAAATGAAAAAGGTTAACTCACCACCAATGAGGAGGAAATTAAAGTAATAATTCGAAATTATTTTGCCCAACTCTATGCCAATAAATTTGATAATCTAAGTGAAATGGATGAATATTTAAAAAAATATAAGTTGCCCAGGTTAAATGAAGAAGTGATTAAATACCTAAACAACCCTATCTCAAAAAAAGAAATTCAACAAGCCATCATTGAACTCCCTAAGAAAAAAATCTCCAGGGCCTGATGGAATCACAAGTGAATTCTTCCAAATATTTAAGGAATAATTGGTTCTAATTCTATATAAACTCTTTGGAAAAATAGGGAAAGATGGAACTCTGCCTAACTCTTTCTATGACACCAATATGGTGCTGATACCTCAACCAGAAAGAGTTAAAACAGAGAAAGAAAATTATAGACCTATTTCCCTGATGAATATAGATGCAAAAATCTTAAATAAAAATCTTAGCAAAATGATTACAACAAGTTATCACTAGGATAATACATTATGATCAAGTAGGATTTATTCCAGGAATGCAGGGTTGGTTCAATATTAGGAAAACTGTTAGTATACTCAATTATATCAACAACAAACCTATCAGAAACCATATGATCATATCAATAGATGCTGAAAAAGCTTTTGACAAAATACAGCATCCATTCCTATTAAAAACACTAGTGAGTGTAGGAATAAATGTACTGTTCCTTAAAATAATTAGCAGTATCTATCTGAAACCATCAACAAGCATTATATTCAATGGGGAGAGGCTGGAGACATTCCCAATAAGATCAGGGGTGAAACAAGGGTGCCCATTATCACCACTACTATTCAATATTGTATTAGAAATGTTAGCATCAGCAATTAGAGAAGAAAAAGAAATTGAAGGAATTAGAATTGGGAAGGAAGAGACAAAACTCTCACTCTTTGCAGATGACATAATGGTATACCTAGAGAATCCCAAGAAATCATCCAAAAAACTATTGGAAACAATTAGCGTTTTTAGCAAAGTTGCAGGTTATAAAATAAACCCTCATAAATCCTCAACTTTTCTATATATGTCTAGCAAGATACAGCAGGAAGAGCTAGAAAGAGAAATCCCATTCAAAGTAACCTCAGACAATATAAAATACTTGAGAGTCTAAAACAATTATAAAACACTTCTCACACAAATTAAATCAGATTTAAATAACTGGGCAAATATCAACTGCTCATGGATAGGTAGAGCTAATATAATAAAAATGACAATTCTACCAAAACTAAACTATCTGTTTAATGCCCTACCAATCAAAATTCCAAAAAATTACTTTTGAGTTAGAAAAAATTGTAAGTAAATTCATATGGAGAAATAAAAAGTCAAGAATTTCCATGGATTCAATGGAAAAAAGTACAAACGAAGGTGGCTTAGCCCTACCTGATCTAAAATTATATTATAAAGCATCAGTCATCAAAACAAAAAATAGAGTGGTGGACCAGTGGAATAGACTAGGTGTAAAAGCAGGAGATGATTACAGTGATCTGCTATTTGATAAACCCAAAGAGTCCAGCCATTGGGATAAAAACTCCCTCTTTGATAAAAACTACTGGGATAATTGGAAGTGAGTATGGAAGAAGCTTAGCTTAGACCAACACCTAACACCCTTTACCAAGATAAGATCCAAATGGTTACAGGACTTAGACATAAAAAAACAATACTATAAGCAAATTAGAAGATCAAGGACTAGTTTACCTGTCAGATCTATGGAAAGGGGAGCAGTTTATGACTAAGGAAGAGTTGGAGAACATCACCAAAAACCAATTAGATGATTTTGATTACATTAAATTAAAAGGCTTTTGCACAGATAAAACCACTGTAACCAAGATCAAAAGAAATGTAGTTAATTGGGAAACAATCTTGACAACTAATGATTCTGACAAAGGACTCATTTCTAAAATATACAGAGAACTGAGTCATATTTTTAAAATAAAAAAGCCATTCCCCAATTGACAAATGGTCAAAGGATATGCAAAGGCAATTTACAGATGAGGAAATCAAAGCAATCTATAGACATATGAAAAAATGCTCTAAATCATTAATTATTAGAGAAATGCAAATCAAAGCTTCTCTGAGGTACCACCTCACACCTCTCAGATTGGCCAATATGACCAGGAAGGATAATGATCATTGTTGGAAAGGCTGTGAGAAATCTGAGACACTGTTACACTGTTGGTGGAGATGTGAACTCATCCAACCCTTCTGGAGAGCTATTTGGAACTATGCCCAAGGGCAACAAAAATGTGCATACCCTTCGACCCAGCAATACCACTACTGGGTCTATACCCTGAAGAGATGATGAAAAAGGGTAAAAACATTACTTGTACAAAATATTTATAGCAGCCCTGTTTGTAGTGGCAAAGAATTGGAAATCAAGTAAATGTCCTTCAATTGGGGAATGGCTTAGCAAACTGTGGTATATGTATGTCATGGAACACTATTGTTCTATTAGAAACCAGGAGGAACGGGATTTCAGGGAAGCCTGGAGGGATTTACATGAACTGATGCTGAGTGAGATGAGCAGAACCAGATATACCCTAACAGCAACATGGGAGTGCTGATCAACCTTGAAGGACTCACTCATTCCATCAGTGCAACAATTGGAAACAATTTTGGGAGGTCTGCAAAGGAGAGTGCCATCTGTATCCAGATAAGGAGCTGTGGAGTTTGAACAAAGTTCAAGGACTATTCTCTTTAATTTAGGAAAAAAACAGATATCTTACTGTCTGATCTTGTTACCTCTTAGACTTCTTGTCTCTTCTTTAAGGATATGATTTCTCTCTCATCACACCCAATTTGGATCAAGGTACAACATGGAAACAAAGTAAAGAATGACAGATTGCTTTCTGTGGGGGGTGGGGGGTGGGGGGGAAGTAAGATGGGGGGGGGGATTGTAAAACTCAAATAATATCTTTAATAAAATAAATTTAAAAGAAAGAAATGTTAGCTTTGGCAATAAGAGAAGGAAAAGAAATTGAAGGAATTAGAATTGGGAATGAAGAAAAACTTCTCAGTCCTTGTAGATGCTATGATGGTATACCTAAAGAACTCTAAAATATCATCTAAAAAACTACTGGAAAGAATTAACAATTTTAACAAAATCACAAGATATAAAATAAACCCACATAAATCCTCGGCATTTCTGTATATCACTGAGAAGATACAGCAGCAAAAGTTAGAAAGAGAAATCCCATTTAAAATAACTTCAGACAATATAAAATACTCGGAAGTCTACCTGCCAAGGCAGACTCAGAAACTCTATAAAAACAACCATAAAACACTTTTCACATAAATAAAATTAAACCTAAATAACTGGAAAATATCAACTGCTCATAGATAGGCCAAGCTAATATAATAACAATGAAAATTCTACCTAAATTAAACTACTTATTTAGTGCCTTATCAATCAAACTTCTAAAAAATTGCTTTAGTGAGCTAGGAAAAATTGTGACTAAATTCATATGGAGGAATAAAAAGTCAATATCAAGGGATTTAATGAAAAAACTGTAAAACAAGGCAGCTTAGCCTTACCGGAGCTAAAATTATAAAGTATCAGTTATTAAAACTGTCTGGTATTTGCTAAGAAATAGAGTGGTGGATCAGTGGTCTAGATTAGGTGTAAAAGAGACAGCAGGAAATGATTATAGTAGCCTGCTGTTTGATAAATCCAAAGAGTCCAGCTTCTGGGATAAGAACTCTTTGATTAAAAAAAATTGCCAGGGGAAAACTAGAAGATAGTATAGAAGAAACTAGGATTAGACCAACATCTCACACCCTATACCAAGATAAGGTCAAAAAGGGTGCAGGATTTAGACATAAAAGTCAATATTATAAGCAAATTAGGAAAACAAGGAAGTTTACCTGTCAGATCTACGGAAAGGGAAGCAGTTTTTGACCAAGGGAGAGATAGAGAACACTATAAAAACAAATTGGATAATTTTGATTATATTAAATTAAAAAGTTTTTGCACAAACAAAATCACTGTTATCAAAATCAAAAGAAATGTAGTAAATTGGGAAACAATTTTCATAACTAATGTTTCTGACAAAGAACTATTTCTAAAATATGTAGAGAACTGAGTCAAATGTATAAAAAAAAAACAAAAACCAAATCATTCCCCAATTCACAAAAAGTCAGAGAATATGCATAGGCATTTTTCAGAAGAGGAAATCAAAGCTATCCTATAGTAATATGAAAAATTGCTCCAAATCATTACTGATTAGAGAAATGCAAATTAAAGCATCTCTGAGGTACCACCTCACAGCATTCAGGTTGGCCAATATGACCAGAAAGGATAATGATCGATATTGGAGGGGATGTGGGAAATCTGGGACACTGTTGCATTGTTGGTTGAATTGTGAACTAATCCAACCTTTCTGAAGAACAATTTGGAATTATGCACAAAGGTCAATAAAAATGTGCATACATTTTGATCCAGAAATACCACTACTGGTTCTGTATCCTGAAGATATCATGAAAAAGAGTAAAAAAGAGTAAAAACCCCACATGTACAAAAATATTCATGATTCATGGCAACTCTTGTTTGTAGTGACAAAGACTTGGAAATTGAAGGGATGTCCAGGAATTGGGGAATGACTGAACAAATTGTGGTGTATATATATATATATATATATATATATATATATATATATATATATATATATATATGATGAACACTATTGTTCTATTAGAAATCATGAGGGGCAGGATTTCAGAAAAAGCCTGGAAAAACTTGCATGGATTGATACTGAGATGAGCAGAACCAGAAAAACATTGTACACCATAACAATAACATGCAGTAATGATCAACCTTGATGGACTTGCTCACCCCAGCAGTGCAATAATCAGGGAAATTATAGGGGATCCATGATAATACAATTTGTACCCAGAGAAAGACTATGGAGTTTAAACGAAGACCAAAGACCATTTTTTTAAAAAGTTGTCTTATGCATTACATAATTTTGCTGCCTCTAATATTTCTTCCTGTTTCTTCTTTCAACACATTCAGTTTTTTTTTTGTTTTGGTTTTTAGTTTTTTTGCAAGGCAATGGGGTTAAGTGGCTTGCCCAAGGCCACACAGCTAGGTAATTATTAAGTGTCTGAGGTCAGATTTGAACTCAGGTACTCCTGACTCCAGGGCCGGTGATCTATCCACTGCACCACCTAGCTGCCCCAACACATTCAGTTTTGATCCATGTATATCAAGGAAGCAAATGTAAAGACTATATCATATTGCCTTCTTTTGGGGGAAGGGAGGAAAAAAATTAGAAAATTCAAAATCTTGCAAAAAAAAGATTGGTAGAAACTACAAAGATTGGTAACAATTGGTAATAACCTACCATTGTATATAATTGGAAAACAAATAAAATATATAATTAAAAAAGAAACAATTTCTTGACTATAGTCACTGTCCACAGTGAACTTTGACCCCAAGAACATGAAAATCTGATATTGCTTCCATTTCTTCTTTTCCTGTTTGCCAGGAGGTGATGGGACCAGTTGCCAAGATCTTGGTTTTTTTTTTTAATGTTAAACTTCAAGCCAACTTTTACATTCTCTTCTCTCACCCTCATCAAGTGGCTTCTTAATTCCTCTTTACTTTCTGGCATCAGAGTGGTATCATCTATCTATCTGAGACTGCTGATATTACTTTTGGTAACTTTAATTCCAGTTTTTGATTCATCCAGTCTGAGATTTCACATGATACATTTTTTTTTTTAGGTTTTTGCAAGGCAAATGGGGTTAAGTGGCTTGCCCAAGGCCACACAGCTAGGTAATTATTAAGTGTCTGAGGCTGGATTTGAACCCAGGTATTCCTGACTCCAGGGCCGGTGTTTTATCCACTGCACCACCTAGCCTCCCCACACATGATACATTCTGAATATAAGTTCACTAAATAAGGTGAATATAAATCCTTTTCCAATCTTAAACTAATCAATTGTTTCATTTTCAATTCTAACTGTTGCTCCTTGGCTCCTGGTTCCTCAGGAGACAAATAAAATGAACTCGATTTCCCATTTCTTTGAGGACTTGCCACTTTTTGTTATGATCCACACAATCAAAGGTTTTAGTATAGTCAGAAGTAGACTCTCCCCCCCCCCCCCCAGAACTTCCTTGCTTTTTTCTATAATCTAGTGAATGTTGGCAATTTGGTCTCTAATTCCTGTTCCTCTTTGAAAACCAGTCTGCTCTTCTGGTAATTCTCCATTCACATATTGCTGAAGGCTAGGTTGGAGAATCTTAAGCATTACTTTTCTGGTATTAAATGAATGCAATTGTTCAGTAATTTGAACATTCCTTGGTAATGGCCTTCTTTAAGTTTAGGTTACAAACTGATCTTTTCCAATAAATTAGCAGCCATGGTTGAGTTTTCTTACATAATTGTAAATCAATTTTTAGAATGATTGGATCAATTCACTATTTCTATTTCAATCCTTCCAATTTGATGATTTGACTTAAAAACCTCCAAATTGTTTCTCTTGCTATTAATAATTTAGAGCATATTTTCACAGATCTTTTGCATTTCTCTTAAAAACTGTTCATCCCCTTTATTTAGGATCATATCATTTTTAGAGTTGAAAAGGATCTTAGAGGCCATTGAGTTCAACCTCCTCATCTGACAGATAAGGAAACTGAGGCACAAAGATCTAAGTAACTTTCTGAGTTCATACCATTAAGTGTCTGAGGTAGATTTTAATCTGAATCTCCCCACATTGTAAGTCTAGAACTCGCTCTGCTGCACAGTGCTGTCTCTTCATCTTCTAGGGAAATGATTCTTGCTTTTATATTTGTATATTAATTCCCTATATATTTGGGGGTATCAAACTTTTAGTAGAGATTTTTGATGCAAATATTTTCCCCCATTCATCAATTTCTCTTCTTATTCAAGCTGGACTGGTTTTTTTTTCATACAGAATCTTTTTAATTGTTTTGATTATTTAATGATTCTCTTCCAATGTATACCATGGAAACAATGCAAAGACTAACAGACTGCCTTCTGTGTGTGTGTGTGGGGAGGGGAGGGAAGTGAGATTAGGGGGGAAATTGTAAAATTCAAAATAAATAAATTTAAAGTGGAAAAATGATTCTCTTCCTCCTTTGATTAAGAATTTTATCTTTCACAATAGATCTTAAAATCAGTTTTTCTATGAAGTGATCTTTTATACTTAGGTCTGGAATTTATTTGAAGTTTATTGTGGAATATGGTCCTAATTTTTTAAAAGGCTATCTTTTAAAGGCTATCATTTAGTTTGAATAATAATACTAATTCATTCATATATTCATGAAGTATTTACTATATGCATTGTAGTATGCTGGATTCTACAGCAAAGGTACTTAAATGAACTTATAATCATCCATATTATATCATTTCACAGAGTTGAAGATTTGGGTGAATTATTTATAATCCTGATCTAATTTTCATCTATTTTTTCCCTGGTTGTTGAACTATGAAAAATATGCTTGAGAATCTATAAAATTAATGATGACTGGCTTTATCCCTCTCCTAATCTTTAAATTCAGGTGGTGTGGCAAGCACATTTAACCCAGGTGAACCTTTGGAAGAAAGTCTTGGTGCCCTCCCATACAATGATAGTTGTAGTACAAAGCCATGCTCTATATCCCCTTTCTTTGGATGTATGAGGAAATAGAGAATGGGGAAACGGTCTGTCCTTTATGTTTCCCCAAATAACTCCTTTGGTGCATATTGCATCCTCATGTTTCCCTTCCATCTAACTGTAACTGTTAGAAAAGCTAAGACAGTATTTATGTTTCAGCACAGGAGGACTATTTAGAACTTCAAACACTTTACTCTCAAACTATATCAAAGACTTTCAGCCATTTCTTGAAGCAAAGGGCAGAATTCCTGCTTGGATGAAAGCACAGATATTTACTGTCATCCCAGCAGCAGAGTTAATGTTTCTACATTTGTGACAGGTACTAGGCAGCCTCTCAACTATCTCTTTTAAATCACAACTTTGAGTGATAGCTGAAGCTGAGATTCAGGAATTTTTCACATTTTCAATTAAATATGCAACTTGCCAACCTCCCTCCCTGTTTGCCAGATGCCTCAAGGTGACACTAAGAAATTTAGGCCTAAACACTTACTTTTTTTTGAATTGTTTATGTTCCAGGTTGCTTTTATGCATACGTTGCTTTCAACAAATAGAGGGTGAGCCATAGGAATCTGTCACCATGTTCTCTTTCTTTGTCATTGCTTATGTTTTTCCTTCTCTTATTTATTTCATATCTCTTAACACTGACAAAACAGTCCTTGGCAATTCTGCTTCATTGTATCATAGTGAACTTCATATTATTATAAATGAGGAAACTGAGGTCTATAGGGGTTAAATTATTTTTCCAAAACAGGTAATAAGTAGTAGAGCCAGCCTTTAAATGTGGGTCATCTGATTCCATATCCAGCAATCTCTCCACTTACTTGTTGTTCAGTCATACTGACTCCTTATAACCCCATTTGTGATTTTCTTGGCAAGGTACTGAAGTATTTTGCCATTTCCTTCTCCCACTCATTTTATACATGAGGAAACTGAGCTAAACTAGGACAAATGACCTATCCCATGTAACACTGCTAGTTAATGTCTAAGGCCGCATTTGAAATCAGGAAGATGAGTCTTTCTGATTTCCAGCACTCTATCCATTGTGCTACCTAGATGCTCATTTTTGTTTTACTTTAGTAGTTGGGTATATTTGCAATTATTTTATTATTGTTATTATTCAGATAGTTTCATAGTTAAAAAGTTTTGAGGGTGTTTTCACTTATAAGATGCAAAAAAATGCCATCATCCCCATTTTTCAGATGAGGAAACTGAGGTTAAGAGCTTTGCCCAGGCTGGGGCAGCTAGGTGAATCAGTGGCTAGAGCATCAGCCCTGGAGTCAGGAGTACCTGAATTCAAATCCAGCCTCAGACACTTAATAATTACCTAACTGTATGGCCTTGTGCAGGACACTTAGCCCCACTGCTTTGCAAAAAAAAAAAAAAAACAAACCCTAAAAAATAAAAGTAAAAATAAATAAAAATAAAAGAGCATTGCCCAGGGTCAGACAGCTAGTAAGAGTCTGAGGCTATATTTGAACCAAAGTTGTCTTGATTCCAGGTCCAACACTGGACACTGTGCTGTCCATCTGCTCCTCCTCTCTATTAGGTTCCCTTTTTGTTTAAGCTCTTCCACAGTAATTGAATGTATTGGCAACAGTGAATATATTCTTTCTTAAAAAAATCTACAAGCAATTAAGATTATTCAAATGGTTATAGCACTCCCAACATACCTTTAACAGATGTTGTACCCCCTCATTAGAAAAGTAATAATCTAGTTTATAATGGATGATTTAAAGAGTTGTGTGCCTCCCTCAGTATAATATGCATCTCTTTGGTTTTAGACACAAATCAAGAAGTTTTTGTGATTCTACTCCACCTCTGCATGGAACATTTATTTAATAGTAAACTAAAAATACTGTGTTAATGTAACGTAATTACTGAAATGTCTATGGGAGATGGGAAATTCTTCAAATAAATCACCAGAAAATGAGATTTTATAAGAAGTGCCTACTTTTACAAAATAGCGATTTTCCCAAAAATTCTTTAATATTGAGCTCAAGAATAGTAAGATCTTAATATTTCTCTCTCCAGATGGTTTTAGATGATCTCAGTGGAGATGAATAACTAAAACATTTCTGTTTGCAGGTACCACAAACCAATGAAAATGCCTTGAGGATCTTAAGTAAACTATAAAGCTCAATGTGTTACTTTTGGCTACCAAGTCACAACATTGTAGTAGTCAAAAAAGTTCATATGAACTCAAGTTCCACTATAAGAGGCAGTATCCAGAGTATGGGAGGTAATAGTCTTACTTTTTTCTACTTTTTCTAGACTACAATTCAGAGGAATATTTTAGTTCTGGGTAACACTTTTAGGAAGTATATTAATCTGGAGAATGTACAAAGTCTGGTGACTCCAATGGCATGATACCTTGAGAGACCATACTATAAAAAGCTCATTTGATCTTGATAGAGAGGTGGTGAATTAGGGTTACAAATTAAGACATCAATTTTCAGACATGGTCAACATTTGCATGACAATGCAAGTTAGAGCTTTTCATTTTTCCTTTTTTGATGAGAAGTGAATTGGGTGGATAAAAGGAAAAGTGATAATAAAACTAAAAAAGAAAGCAAGCACCAATGAATAGCAATGAGCTGAAGAAACGGTAAGAAGGGGATACAGACAAGTAGGGCAGTGTTGTTAATACTATGTGAAATTTGAATTATACCTTACTCATATATATAGTAGGAAAAATATATTGTGCATGGAAATTCACAATTTTACATAAAATTTCCCCCTTTTGCTTTTCTTTGAATATTAAAAATTTGATATTTCTATCACATATATAATTTTTTTAGGGTTTTTTTTGCAAGGCAATGGGGTTAAGTGGCTTGCCCAAGGCCACACAGCTAGGTAATTATTAAGAGTCTGAGATCAAATTTGAACTCGGGTACTCCTGACTCCAGGGCCAGTGCTCTATCCACTGTACCACCTAGCTGCCCCATATATATATAATTTTTAAAAACCACCTTCCCCCCCCAAAAAAAAATCAGTTAAAGAAATGGGAGATATTTAACCTAGTCCAAAAACTTGTAGGGGTTGGAGTGAAGGCAGGGATGGCTACTTTCAAGTGTCTAATTGTCTATTATATGGAAGAAGTCTTAGACTTATTCTACTTTGACTTAGACTGCAAAGCTAATAATAAGATGGTACAGAGAGGGGAATTTGGATTCCATATAAGGAAAGGATGGGTTGGATTACCTCTGTAGTCCAACTTCATCTGTCTTCTTCCTCCACTCCCACCCTTTCACACCTTAGTGCCTGTCCAAAAAATAAACTGGATGGCCTTTTGCAGGTCACATTGTCAAAGAAACACTTGACCAGGCAAGGGTTGGATGATATGATTTTGAAGATCCCTTTTAACTCTATTAGCACTATGTACTTTGGTCTCTAAATTAATCATCAAGAATATTGTAAGCCACATTCTGGTAACACTCTGCATAAAAGAAAAATGAATTAAAATTAATTGATATTGTTCTTTTAATGTTATCTGTTTAGATCCAGGTGAATAGTTTATGATTTCAGGAGAAAGAGTCTATTTGTTGTACTCAACACAAGAGTTGACTCATATGATATACATATAAAGAAAAAGATAAACTGGCAAAGTCCCAGCATCATCCTATATTCTTGCATTCTTGACTCCAAAGAAAGCTCATATAACCAGAAGTAGAATCAAAGAAAATAGATTTAGATCTGGAAGGAAGCATAGACGTCATCATTTCTAACCTCTTCATTTTACAGATGAGGAAACTGAGGCAAAGAGCAGTGGAGTGACTTTCCCAGGCTCACACAGCTACATTTCTGAGACAGGATTTTCACTCAGATCTTCCCCATCTTCCTTTTCATTTGGAACAGAAATCAAATTTGAGTGACCCAGTTCTCCTACATCTCCCAATTAAGTTTATTCTCAATAAAGGAAGAATGGTTCACAATATCCAGATCATCTGTTGCAGTGGTGATTAGTCACTTTACAAAGGATCTTTCAATATAATCCAGTAGAGAGTGTACATCTGAAATCCAAGGATGGGTTTAAATCTCAATTCAGTTACTACTTGTATGATCTTGGACAAGATACTTAATCTTGTGGGTAGGAAGGTGGGGGAGTCTCATTTTCTTCATATGTTGAATAAAAGTGTTGGACTAATGACCTCTGAAGTCCCTTCAGATTCTAAACCTATATTGTTATCAGCTCAAGCTTCATCCTCCTAGACCCATCCCACATTAAATCAATAAACACCATGTACTTTGATCTCTAAGCTAATAAAAAGAGGTAGGATTTTTATATTTGCTCTTATATTTGTTCAAATGGTACATGCAGAAGTCAACATGTTTTACTATTATTTTATAACAGGAAAGAGAGACAAATAGATACCAACTGATTAATAGAATGCAGAGAAAAAATTTTCATTTATAATTTCTAATAAATATTCAATATAACTTCTTATCCAGGCATATCAATCAATTAAGCACTTATTAAGGGCCTATTTTGCACCAGATATGGTACTATATATGTGGATTCTATGCATGGCAAGATGGTGGCATCCTTGGGAATAAAGGAAGATTCAGATAAAGGTTGGTTGGAAGAAAGGTCATGAGTTCTACTCCTACTCCATCTTGGAGATCATGTATCTACATTAAGATGGGATGTATGATCACTCACACACACACACACACACACACACACACACACAGGTTGCCATATAGGTAATTGTGGTGAGAGTCTTTGGATTGGGGTTAATAGACTTTTATGAGATAAACTAAGTGTGACAGCAGGGCCCAAGATGAATGAGGCTACTGGACACCAGTTTTATAGAGTAGGTTCTGATCCTAGATCAAAGATGTAAGTGATTACTGTGACAAGAGAGGATCCTAAGAACCAAGACTGACAGCTGTTGTAATTTCTATAGGGCCAGGGGACTAATTTCTAATTCTTCCTCTGCATTCCTTACTTCAGTTCTTGATATTGAGAAGGGTCCTGGGCACACAAACAAATGCTTCATTTATTCATTTTCTTTAGCTAATGGAAGTGGAGGTTTCCTTGACTTACCTCCCAAAGATCTGGAAGGACAACAGAAGAATTATTACAAGATATTTGGAGATAGATGGTCAAATATGGGGGAGCATCCTATTTTTTTGCTATGTTTGATAAAGTATGTGATCACAATACATCAACCAAATCCTCATGAATGTCAAAGAAGCTAAGAACAGAAAAAGACGAGTCTCAAGATGGCAAAGTACAAACGAGAGGTTTTTTAATCTTTATATTTTGAATTATATTCCATTTTAGCCACAGACTCAGTGATGGTGTTGATGGGATGAGGTGTTTGGTGGGGGGACATGCATTTGCTTGTCTAAGTTTCCTCTAATGGTCACTAGTCTTTAGATATGCTGCTTTCCTTCTCAATTTATGAAGATGAATTGTGAAATATGGATACTAAATATTTTTTAAAAGTTTGATAGAATTCTCCTGTGAATCCATCAGAACCAGGAGATTTTTTTTTCCTTAGGAAGTTCTTTTACATTTAGATCTATTTCCTTTTCTGGGATTGGTTGATTAAGATCTCTATCTGGATTGCTGAAAGTTTGGGCATTTTTTGTTTTTGAAAGTATTTATTTCCTTTGTATCTTCAGTTTTGTTAGCATATAATTATGTATCTTATGTTCTGATTATCTTTATATTTCTTCTTATTTTACTGATTTCATCTTGTCCATTTGTGATTTTATTAATGTGATCTGCTCTCTTTAATCAGATTACTTAAAGGTTTGTCAATTTTCTTAATCTTTTCAAAGAATCAGCTTTCATTTTATTTATTATTTCTATGCATTTTTTTGCTTCTAATTTATATTCCCTCTATTTTTCAATATTTCCTCTTATTTTAGGTTTGTTAATTTTTTGGTTTTCTAGTGATTAAAAATGCACATTCAATTCATTAGTCCTCTCTTTTTCTTTTTTGTCATTGTATATTTTTTAGGGATGTGATATTTCCCTTCAGGACTGCTTTGGCTCATACAAGAAATTTAGGTATATTGTTTCATCATTATTATTTTCTTTTATAGTTAATGTTTCTCTTATTTGTTCTTTGAATCACTCATTGGGCATAACCCTTAGGAAATTATCCCAGGTATGCACCAGAGAGACTGAAGAAACTGTTGTCCTGGTGGCTAGTATAGATTAGTTTTTGGGCATCTACATTCCCTCATTGGACAATTACTAGAGTAATCCACTGGCCTTTTGTAGGTTTAAGAAAAGAAGCACATGAGCCCAATCTGGATGACTTTTTAGGGCCATAAGTGTCACAGAACAAAGGTTGAACAAGTGGAAGTATTTCTAGTATAATGAGGTCAAAGAACGAGTCTAGCTGGAGGGCAATGAGGAAGTCAGGAGCACTGTCTGTTTATTTATATGGGTGTACCTCTGAGAAAAGAATGGCAAAAAACTAGAAATCAGGAACCTGAATTCTGGTCCTTAACCTGCTATGAACTAGTTGTGGAATCTTGAGCAAGTTATTCTTTTTTGCAAGGCAATGGAGTTAAGTGGCTTGCCCAAGCCAAATACTGTTAACGTAATTATTAAGTGTCTGAGCTCAGATTTGAACCCAGGTACTCCTGACTCCAGGACCAGTGCTCTATCCACTGCTCCACCTAGCCACCCCTGAGCAAGTTATTCTTAAGATCTCTCTTTACTCTTTTTTAGAATGAGTTGGACTAGATCATCTCTAAGTATTTTCCCCAATACTTTGCTGTTCCTAAATCCCCCCTTTTCTAAGGAAAACGGCAGAACTGTTGAATGGAAAGAAAAGTGTTTGAGCAGTTGGGATGGATCAAGTTTCAAACTGTGAATTATTGGAATCTGATATTTTGACTTTCAAATCATAACAGTCTTGTTTCTTATAGAATCCCAGTTCATAGGAAGGAGTAATCGTCTAGTAATGCTCTACTCTGCTCTCCCAATACTAAACCTACAAAAAAAATTTTTAAATATTTTTCTACATAGACAATTCCTTCAAAATAAAATCAAAATAGTAGTCTGTGAATACAATCACTATTTTGATGTATCTAAATTTGGCCCATTTGTTTTTCAAGTGCACCAATAATTTTTATTTCCCGTCTGTCAAGTGGATGATGATAAGAGATCATATTACTTATTTAGTTATTATTTTAGGCCCACTTTTTCAAATATTAGCAGTATAATTGACCTTGGTTCAATTTTCACTTTAGATTTTAGTATTTCTAAAAGAAAAATATCCAAGAGAGTTAGAAACCAGGCCAGAGATCTTGGCAAAATTGTGGTATCATTTTCTACATTCCCTTTCAGTTTCCTTTCTCCTTAATTTCTGTCCTCTCCCTCTCAGTCTTCCTGCTCTCTTCACTCTAGACCATCAAAGTGAACCTCAGCTTTCCTTTTTTTAACCCAAATTTGTATTCCTTAAGCTATAAAAAGAACTATATACAAAATGCTCTAAAATTGCTAATAATGTCAGAAATGAAAATAAAAACAACTCTGAGGCACTGCTTCATTTCTTTGATTGGCTAAATTGGAAAGAAAAGAAGAAAATGACAAATGTTATAGGAGCTGTGGAAAAAAAACTAATGCACTCTTGATGGAGCTGTGAACTGATCCAGCCCTTCTGGAAAGCAATCTGGAATTATGTCCCCAAAGTTATTAAAATGTGCATACCTTTTGACCTAGTCATACCACTGGCAGGTCTGTACACCAAAGAGATCAAAGAAAGAGCAAAAGAACTTATAAAGACAAAAATATTTACAGCTGTTCTTTTTGTGGTAGCAAAGAATTGGAAACTAGTGGAATGCCTATCTAGTAGGTAATGACTGAATAAGTTATGGTTTTTGAATGTGAGGGACTATTATTGTGCTGAAGAAATAAATGATGGAGAATGGTTTCTGAAAAACCCAGAAAAATTTGTATGAACTGATACATAGTAAGGTAAACAAAACCAACCTAACAATTTATATTAAAAACAATATTATAAGGAATATCAACTGAACGTATAAGTAACTGATTAACATTGTGACCAACCATAATTTCCCTAAGGAACCATAATAAAACATGTTGTCTATCTTCAGCTAGAGGATTGATAGACTCAAAGTTCAGATAAAAGCATTTCCTTTTTTTTTTCATTTTTTCCTCTCCTACCTTCCTTCCTTTCTCAAGGCTAATATGTAGGTTTATTTTATTGTGATAGTACATGTTTGTAATGGTCTTTGTTTTTCAATGAGTTTGTGGAAGGTAGAAGAAGGGGAAAAATTTGGAACTGAGCATAAAATAAAGTTGGAAATTTTGTTTTAATCTGAGAAAAGAAATAGACCAAGGTATTATTTCCTGTTAAGGAATTCATGGTAAAGAAATGTTCTACACTAAAGCAACTGAGCAACTTTTCAGAAACTCAAGGCTGTGGGGCGGCTAGGTGGTGCAGTGGATAAAGCACCTGCCCTGGAGTCAGGAGTACCTGGATTCAAATCTGGTCCCAGACACTTTATAATTATAATTATATTTATAATTACCTAGCAAGCCACTTAGCCCCATTTGCCTTGCAAAATCCTAAAAAAAAAAAAAAACCAAAACTAAAGGCCAAAGTGAGAGGTTGGTGGCTAGCTGAGTATCATAGGCCAATATATGTTAGAAGAAGTTCCAGTATTCCTAGGTGGGACTCTATCCACCAGTCACCTCCTTTATTAAACCAATTTACAGAATTCGGCAACTTATGCTCCAATGGACTCTGGAGGAGAGAGGAAGGCTGAAGTTTTCCTGCAGTTCTGCCTCACCCAAATCCAATTCACATACAAGTCCAGACATCACCCGCTTGATGCCATTGGTCTTCTTCCAGCACAAAGGAAGAACAACAGTAACAATCTTATTTACATTGAAGCCTTTTGAGTATGGTTAGGGTTTAATGTCAAATCTTCCCTGGGGTGTTTATATTTTAATCAAAGAACAACTTCTAGAACTTGTTTGTCCAGGTAAGGAAGATATTTTAGAGTAGGAGTCAAACTTTTCACCTTAGACTGGCTTTGTTTAGAAAGATAAATTTCTTTTAAATGATATTTTGTTGTATAGTAAAATTCTAAAGGGAATACTATAGGGTAGTGAATCACTCACTACCTTTATGACCATGGAAAAAAAATCACTTAATTTCTCTGATTTTAAGTAACTAAATGTGCCAAATACTGGAAATTATTAATACAAAAACAAGATTTCTACCTTCAAGGAATTTTACATTTTGTAGTGTTGTGAAGGAAATACTTCATAAGTAGAAAATCCCCTTATAAATGTGAGCTCAATTAATTTACTGAAGTCCTCATCCATTGCTTCATCCTGGCACAGACATGGCCTGAGTTCCTTAAGTCTATGCCAAAAGAATGCCAGCTTAGACAGGTCAAGTATATACTCAGTGACAGACTCTCCTTCCAATGGTTTAGATCCAGTTGAACTGGCTTTTTTCTGTACTCACCACTTTCTATCTCCTATCTTCATGCCTTTGCAAATTGAGGTTCCCAGTGCCTTCTTACCTCCACTTAATAGTCTCTTCCTTCAAGGAAATGTTGAAGCTAAGCATGGTGACATTCAAATAGAATCCTGGGAACTAAAGAGGTTAAGGATCTCTATTGATCTTAGGAGTTTTGGGCTATTGTGGACTAAGTTATGTGATCCTGGGAAAACAACCTCAGCCTGCCTCAGTTTCTTTATTTATAAAAATAGTAATAATAGTGATACTTATCTCCCAGGGTTGTAGGGAAAATAAAATATGTGCATATTAAACATGGTGTTAGCAAGAGTAAAAACAGAGCAGCTCAAAACTTTTGTGCCAATCAGATTGGGACTGGGTTAATGAATAGTCCTGTGCTCCTGGTGGGGGAAAATATAGTGATCCTAACTCAAGTACTACCTTCATAGAATCTTTTCTGAGCTCTCCTCCAGCCGTGACTGACTTTTCCCCCTCCAAAACTACCTTTTATTGAACTATTTTGTTTATATTTGTATTTATTCACTTTGTATTTATGCTGTCCATATTTTTATATGTATTGGTTGTCTTCCCAATTAAAATGGAAGCAGGAATAGTTTCATTCTTTTTACTTATATCCCCTGTGCCTCATACCACATTTGGCATGTTGGGTCTATTTAATAAATACTTGTTAACTGGCTGATTGATATGTCTTTTGTCTCAGGTCCAGTCCTCACTGAGTCCAACAGGAATGGCACCAGATAGCTGGCTACCAACTAAAGAGAGATTTTCCCCCCCCAGATGATAGATAGAAACTCATTCATTTACAAAGGCCATCGATCTTGAGAACTGAGGGAAGGAAACTAACTTGTCCAGGGTTGCACACAAGTATTAAACTTCTGAGGTGAAATTTGAGTCCAGGTCTTCCGGGTCCACATCTAGTGTTTTTCTTTTTTCCCTATCATATCAAACTGCTTCCCTGACCTTGGAAAAGAAATTGCTCTTTCCTCCTATCTTACTTCATTGTAGTTCCTGCCCCCCGCCCCATTTGTTGAGTGTTCCTTAAATTTTTACGATTTTCTTGCTGGTTACCAGCCATCCCTTGACATTCAGTATCACGCTTTTGATTAACTGAAAACTTGTCCACTAGGACTTGCCTTTGTGTGACCATTTAAGGTGAGCTTGGCCCCAGTTGGTACTCAATAAATATTTCATAGGGAATTAAATTAGGTCATCAGTTAATGTTGGAAGGGGTAGCAACACTTTGAAGTTGGAGCAGCCTGCAATGCCAAGGGCTCTGAAAGGGTAGAGGATAGCTACTGTTGTCTTTGTGGGAGGGGAGGGGAGGGGAGCTGCTGGGTCAACATAAAAAAACCCTCCAAATTGCTGAGCATCTGTTTGAGTCAACACACAGGCCCCAGTTCAATTTTAACCTGAAAGTCTATGAAAAGGCACTATTAGCCTTTGTTTATGTAGGCCTCTGGGGGGTTCAGAGACTCAACCAAGTTAATGAAATTCATTCAAATCAGTGTTGCTCTCCAGCTGTTTCATTAGGGCTATGAAATCACAGAGATGTGAATTAGATAAGGGACTACAGGTGTGCTTAGCTTTACCCAGCTGTGTCCCTGGGAAGCCGGGCATTAAGGAAATTTCTGTAAATGGAGTTATTATATACAATTGCTGTGGAAAGGAAATGGGTTTTCTTAAATCAGGACAGATTGACACCTCGGTGAAGGCAGGGAGGGCTGGGGGAGGAGCAGGGGACTCAAGTGTAGTTTAGATAGTATAATGGATAATGCATCAGGATAGATGTCAGGAATACTTGAGTCCAAATTCTGCCTTAGAAACTTACTGTATGATCCTGAGACAAGTCCCTTAACCTTTCTCAGCCTTAGTTTCCTCATTTGTGTAATGGATATTGTAATAGTACCTATCCTCACAGAATCTTTATGAGGATCAAATGAGATAATATGTGTATTGTGCATTGCAATTCTTTTTTTTTGTGCATTGCAATTCTTAAAGTGTGATAAAGACGTTATCTTTATCATTACAAGCAAATTATACAAACAGGTCACCCTATCTCTGTACTACTCTTTGGGGGAAAAACTAGGATTTTTTTTTTTTAAGAGGACCTGTGAGCTCAGAATGGAAGACAATGTAAAAGAAGTAAGAAAGTTCAGGGGGAGCTAACCTGGAGCCAAGTCTTACAGGCCCAAAACAAAAAAAATTCTCTTACTGCCTGGGTTTTTTCTTTATCATTTTTACTGAAGTTCCAGCAATTAGATATAAAATAAAATTTTTCTGATCTAGTGATTTCTCGAACTTACTATCTTCAGTGGATAAAGCACTCCACCTGGAATGAGGAAGACCTAAATTCATATCTTAGCCTCAGACACAGGCCCTAGTTCAATTTTTTACTTGACCATTTATGGAAAAACACTATTAGTTTTTGTTTGGGGAAAGGTAGGAGTGGGGAATGAGAGGGAAGAAGTTAAAACTCAACCAAGTGAATTCAAAACAATGCTGATCTCCAGCTATTACTAGTTGCACGACTGCAAAAGTCATTTAATCTTTGTCCAAATGTCTTAATCTATAAAAAAAAATAAAATGGGGATGATGGAGATATATCAAAAACATCTAGGATTGTTGTCAAGATAAAATGAGGTAACATTTGTAACAAATTTTACAAATCTTAAAGTTCTAAAGATTTGTGAGCTGTTATTAACAAATGAAAATGCCTCTGTGAAGGTTGAGGGCTAATTCACACACATTATGTTTGAAATAATTTGATCAGATTGCTTCCTCCTAACACCTTCCTGAAATAAATGGAGGAAAGAGATGGAGTTTTGATTGGATGGAACAGGAGCTTTCATTTAGAACTGCGAGTAACTTTGAAATAATGAGTCTAACCTCCTTGTTTTATATTTGAGGAAACTGAGGCTCAAAGGTCAAGTGACTTGACCAGGGTTACACAGCCAATATAAAATGTTCTCTCAAATTCTTTGTTCTATCCACCACACTGGGATAGTTAACTTTGGAATTTGTCCCCTATAGTGTTGTCTTCTTAGACCTACAGAAACATCAAGGGAGAAAATTGTGATTCTAAGAACTAAGACTCAAGGAAGTTGAAGAAGGGAAAATACAATAGAATGGTAGAATTGGAAGGAACCTTAGAGGTCATGGCAGAAACAACTGAAGAGCAATCATCACAAAATCCAAAGCTCAAATGAATCAACAACAGACCCAACAAGTATTTTATTCAGTCTTTATTTGACAGTTTCTTTTGCTCTTGTTTGTCCTTCATTCTCTAAGAAGACCAGGGAATTGATGTGACTTGGATTTAAATGAGGGGATGCTGTGCAGTCACCAGTCTCACTTACTCCTCTACAGTCATCTGGGTCCAGTGGCCAAATATGAATCAGCTTGTAGTAATGAGTTAAATCACTCTCCTGTTGAGGTAGCCCATTCTAATTTTACACAGAATCAAATGATTTTCTTCATTTTGAAACAAAATCTATCTTTCTAAACCTTTGAAACACTGCTCCTGATTCTGCTCTCTGGAGTCAAACAAAATAGGTCTGATTTCTACAGAGGACAATCCTTTAAATATATAAGAATAGCTATGAGTAGATAGATGGCTGGTCTTGGAATTAGGAAGATCAGGGTTTAATCCTGTCTCTGATGCATCATGATTGTGTGATCCTGGGAAAGTCGTTGAAATTCTCAATGGTCTAAGTCAGAGGTGTCAAACTCACTGCCCCCATGTTGCAAGTGTCCTCAAAACTCCCTTGTATGGCCTAAACCAGATTAAAATGAAATTGGGAAATGTATAACAAAATGAATAAAAGCAATATAGATATTGTAAATGTTTGATTTTCTAAGTCAATATGCAGCCCATGGATTTCCATTTCTATTTGTTTGCCAGTACCACATAAGCATTTTACAAATCTTAAAGGGATAAAGAACTATTATTATTATTATTACAAAAGAATATCCCATGAAGGTTAAGGACTAATTCAAAAACACTGACACAAATAAGATATACAGTGCTCCCTTAATTTATCTAATTTATCATCTCCAATCCATTAGATTACAAACTCATTGTGGGTAGGGACTATCTTTTGCCTCTTTTTGTAATCCTAACATTAGTCCAATGTCTGCTCTATATCAGGGATTAATAAATGTTGATTGATTGATTGGATTTTTTCTAGTCAATAGTTTTATATTACTATTTGTTTGCTGAAGATATTTTAAACTCAGTAGGCTTGACCAGAATGAACTCATATAGAGTGAGTTTCTCTGAAATAAATTTGGTGCTTTTAGTGGATTACAAACTCAATATATTTTGTTAATGTGACATTGCAAAAACTACCTAATGTAAACTTAGTCTTTATTAAGATAATTGGACCCATGACAGTTGATAAGATTATCATGGGGAGAATGTAGAAAAGAGGGCCTACAATAGAACATTAAAAGAACCACATAATTAGAGAATAATTCAGCAAACAAGCCTGAAGAGTATCCAGAGAACAGGGTCACAGTGTTACAAAAGAGAGTATATAGGAGGGGAGAGTCAACAGTGCCTAAAATTCAAAAAATTA
The DNA here is from genome assembly GCF_037893015.1 of Macrotis lagotis. Taxonomy (NCBI): domain Eukaryota; kingdom Metazoa; phylum Chordata; class Mammalia; order Peramelemorphia; family Peramelidae; genus Macrotis; species Macrotis lagotis. Next base: position 699,406,857 of record NC_133658.1, read on the forward strand.
TGAGGAATAAAAAAAAGACCATTTGATGAGCTAAAAATTTTATTGAAGGAATTTGATATGTTTAGTTTGGACATGAGCAGAAATAATCCTTGCCTAAAGTTTGGAAGGATAAGATTGGTAATGATGTACAAAAGTAAAAGATTCAAGAGAAAACTGTGGAGTTCAATTGACTCTTCAAGGGATCAAGATGAAGAAAGAAAGAGAGTATATCCAGTGCAGAAGTGATAGACTGAGAAGTTGAGGGACTGATAAAAATGAAGAACAGGGTTTGGGATTGTGAGGCAGAGGGAAAAGTGGAACGCTACCAGATTGTGATTAGATAAGGGAATTTCAGAGTTCATGAACATTTAAGTGATACATTTTGTGGCTAATGACAAGATCAAGGATATGACCATTTCTATATGTAGCTGAGGTAGAATGGAGAAATAGATCATGGGAAATAAGTAAATTGAAGAATTGAAAACTAAGGTGTTTGAGGAAGTATCACTATGTTGTGGACAGGAGTTGGGTAGGGGATTTGAACTTAGACCTTGGCTCCAGCCTGAATATTCTATTCTTTGCATTCACCTTGCTGCCTAATGATAATTAGAATTATCCCAAGAATTACTCAAAAACTTACTTGATAGATAGTGGTTTCCCCTTCTCTGACAGTCTTTCAGCAAAGGTTTCATGACCATTTTCTGGGAATTCTGTTCTGGCATAAGATGGACTTGGTTATCTCTGAGATCCTTTTCAACTTTGATGTTCTACAGTTCCTGAAACAATTATCTCATTTCCCAACAGTCCAGTTATATAAATCGACCATCTGCAATTGTACTCGGATTCAGATTATTTACTTTTGAATACAGATACATATGATATTTTGGGAATTCTTTTAAAGCAAAATATTGAAGTCACACTGAACCCTGATCCAGGAAGAGCCAGAGAAAACTATCTAGAGTCTTCTTTCTTATCAATATTTTCCTCCTCCTTGCAAACCTCACCATATGGGGAACCGAGTCTCTTCTCTGGCAGTTGGTACTCAGCACCAGGGTCATCAAAGGACCTTAAGAGAGCTGCTAACCTCCAAACTTCTTGGGAGTTGGGACTCTATAAATCAGGGGTATCCACCCTTTTCCTGAGAATCCTCCCAATTTCTCTAAAGTCTTACAATCACTAATAGCAAGTATTTACATGATGCTTTAAGGATTTCAGAACCCTGTATATGGTATCTCATTTGATACTCACAAAAAATGTGTAAAATAGGTATTATCCCTACTCTACAGATGAGGATCTTGAGGCTGAGATTAAGTGACTTGTTCAGGGTCATGTAGCTGATAAGTGTCAGGTAGTATTCATCCTCAGGTCTTCCTTACTCCAAGTCCAATACTTATAAATTGTGCATCCAAGTTTTTTTTTTTATGGAATATATTGCTGCTGGCAATAATCCTTTCTCATTTAAGAGCCTTTCTTCTCAAGACAGACTCACTTTTTGGCTTCAAGTTCAACCAGGTAAAGATTGAGAACTCTGATTGGATAAAAGTTGATTTATTATTGTTCAGTTGTTTTTCAGTCCAAAACCCTATTTGGGGTTTTCCTGGCAAAGATAATGGAATGGTTTGCCATTTCCTTTTCCAGTTCATTTTATAGATGAGAAAACTAAGGCAAACAGGGTTAAGTGACTTGCCCAGGGTCACATAGCTAATACGAGGCTGAGGCTGGATTTGAACTCAGTTCTTCCTGACTCCAGTCCTGGCACATGACCCATTGTGCAACCTAGTTATGCAGAATTGACATTTGTGGCCAAAAAATCCTTTTTAGTTTTAGAGATATCACACACACACACACACACACACACACACACACACACACACACACATATAGGTATGTAAAGATATATACAGAATAATTAGTTACAAGACACTGCCCTGGGGAGGGGCAGGAACATTTTCTTGCAGAAGATGATACCAGCTGAGTCTTGGAAGACACCACATGAGAGAAACAAGAGGAAATGGGAGGGAAGAAATTTACATAATAACTTTATTATATCTTTTAAAAGAAAAGCAAATTGTACATAATGGATTTATAGTTTCTTGTGCAATCATCTTTTTTTTATACTGTCTTATAGAAATGCTTGCTTTATTTTATGACTTAAAAATATTTGTTTTTTTTTAAAGAAACTGGGGGGGGGTGGCTAGGAGGCACAGTGGATAGAGCACCAGCTCTGGAGTCAGGAGTACCTGAGTTCAAATTCGGCCTCAGACACTTAATAATTACCTATCTGTGTGGCCTTGGGCAAGCCACTTTAACCCCATTTGCCTTGCAAAAACCTAAAAAAATAAAAAAATAAAGAAACCAGGGATTCTAAGAAATGGTAAAGAAGAAGAACATTCCAAGCTGGTGACAGCTAGAGTAAAGACATTCAAATGGAAAAATGGAGGTTATGTATGGACCACAGTCAGCCACTGGGATTGAACCTAGAGTTCATAGAGAGAATAATGTGAAAGGAGACTAGAATAATATAAAGGGGTCAGAACATAAAGAGTTTTAGATATCACACAGAGGGTTTTGGTTCTAAAGTAACAGGGGGTTAATGGAGTAAACATTGAGTAAGGAGGAGGCATGATCAAACCTGTACTTTAAGAATATCACTTTTGCAATTTGTGAAGGACAGATGGAAGAAATGGGTAGCTGAAGAAGCAGGGAGATCAATTAGGAGGCAACCTCAATATTCTAATCATGGGATTTGAGGACCTGAACTAGTTCAGTGTCTGAAGAAAAAGATGAAGAGATGAGAAATAATAGAGATAGGAATTTTAGGATAATAGAGATAGGAATTATATACTCTTATTCATCCTGATCAAGAATTATAGTGATCAGGATGAATAAGAGTGAGGAATGAAGAACACCACCAAAATTGCAGTCTGGGTAATTGGAAATATGACAGTGCCTTAGGACAGTACCTAGTACAAAATAGGCTATAAATACTTTCCTTTTCCTCCTTTCCCTTTTTCCTTACACCATAATAGGGAAATTAGGGAGACAAATGTGTTTGGAGGAGAGTATAATGAAATCCATTTCTTACATGTTGAGTTTGAGATGCCTATGATACTTGTTGGTGATGCTGGACTGGCACCTAAGAGAGAAACTAGGGCTGGAAATATTCATTAGGAATTATCTGTAATAGAAATGATCACTGAATATAGTGGAGCTGATATGGTCAACAAGTAAGAGAAGCAGGAAGAAAAAAGAAGTCTCACGAAAGAAGAGGGACTTGGGAAAATAAATGAATGAAACTGAGAAGGGATGGAAAGATAGAAGAGGGGAAGGAGGGGAAGGAAATTGAAAAGGAGTGCCATGAAAAACCAGAGAAGGAATATATAGGAAGAGAAGAAAGTGGTCAATAGTATCAAATCTTGTTGCTGGATTCAAAGATGAGACCTGAGAAAAGACACTTTATCTGACTGATGAAATGTTGCTAATTTACAGAATATTTAGAAGCAATGAGAAGAGAGGAAGTAGAAGTACATGAGGGACTGCTTTTTTTTTAGACAATTGGGGTAAAGTGACTTGCCCAGGATCACACAGCTAGTAAGTATCTGAGGGTGGACTTGAACTCAGGTCCACCTGATTCCAGAACTGCTATTCTATCCTAGCTGCCTTTTAGACTGCTTTTTTTCAAGGAGTTTAACTGAGAAAGGAAAAAGAGATATTGGATGATAATTGTAGGGGGGGATATAGTGAGAGTTTTGGGTTTTGTGGGGTTTTTTGAGTGAGGGTGACTTGCTTATATTGTAAGCAGCAGAAAAGAAACCAGAAGGTAAGGGAAAATCTAGGAGTAGAGAGTGAGGATGATGGAACAAACTGTGGAAGATGAGAGAGGATGGAGAGGATGCGTGCATGTAAAACAGAATAGCCTTGGTGAGGAAAAGGGCCACCCTCTCTTCAGAAACTAGAGTAAGGGAGGAAATCAAATTTCACTTTTGAAAGACATCAGTTATAATCTGGCCCATCAACATCAATCCTAGAATGGTCATAGATCAAAAACAGGAAGGAACCTCAAAAGTTATCTAGTTAAAAAATCTTTCATTTAGCAGAAGAGGAAACAAATTTAGAGAAATTAAGTGACTTACTCAATATCATATAAGTAATAACATAGCTAAGATTTGAATCCATGTCCCTTGACTCCAAATCAAGTCTTCTTTTCACTGCATATTATACTGTGTCTCAATAATACTTACTAGATTTTTAAGTTCTTTTAAGTCAGGGACCTTATTTTATTTTTTTTAAATTTGTATCTCCAATGTTTAGCACAGTGACTGGAACATATTAGATGATGAATAAACATGGCATTGAAATTGAATTGAACACCTTGAATCTGTACCTTTGTTAAGTGGTATGAATAAAATAAAGCTAAAAACCTTGGCTTATAGTTTCCCTGTGGAGGCAGGGCATGTTCAAAGGAAGCTTCTTGTTGCTAGGGATCAAATGAATAGTACTGAGGACAAGTGCCTTAGGCCTGAGTGGGTGGAGCAGGGTGGCTCCAGCACCCATTCATCTCCCTAGGGGAAGACCCTACAGCTGGAGACAAACACATAATAGCCACCTGGGCCCTATACTTAGCAAAGTCCTTTCACTGGATGCAGAGCATATATGCAATTTACCTTGGAACATATGCTTATTATTGCTACCAAAATATTGCCTAGAATGTACTAACAGGTTCTAATAAATATTATATTTATATATAAGGACTATCATTGAGTCATGTTCTATTCAAGGTAATGGTTATCAAAGGAGTAAATCTTAGAGAAGGAAAAGCATCATTCACTTTAAACAAAATTTTAATCAAGTTGCCCTTAATCTAAAGAGTAGATTGAGCAAAGTTAATTAAACCAGGGATCGTTAATATAAGAGCTTTGTGTTGAAAATTTGAAGTAGGTTTTGAAGGGAAAGAACTTCAACCATTTGAGAAGAGAGAGAGGGAGGATAGTTCATGAACTGTGTGAACAAAGCCAGACAGAAAGGGAATTAGTCTTCTTGGTCTCTTTAAGAAAAGATAAACTGACTTGTTTGCCTATAGTAGAGGGTTATAGTAAAGCAATGGTGTGAAATGAAGATGTAGATGTAAAATAGAGGGAAGAATTTACAAATGACCTTCAAGGCCAGTCTAAGATTTTGATTTCATCCTTTGGGCAGGGAGAAGCTGGAAGGCTTGGGTAGTGGCAGTGAGATATGAGTAAAGAGGTATTTCGGGATAAATCATGACCTTAAAAATGGGAGAATGTTGGGATCATTAAGCTCTGAATACACTTAAGCTTTTAGTGATTGATGTAGGACAAATGAAAAAAAATGGTGGTTGGGCAAAAAGTGAAGATGAATCCGTTGTTGTTTTTGGTAATGAGTCAAAGTCATGCCTTGAAGGCTGGAAGTTGTTGTTCAGTCCTGTCTGACTGTATGTGATCCCATTTGAGGTTTGTTTGTTTTGGAGGGGGGGTTGGCAAAGATATTGGAATGATTTGCCATTTCCTGCTCTAGCTCATTTTACAGATGAGGAAACTAAGGCAAACAGGTTTAAGTGATTTGTTCAGGGTCACACAGCTAGTAAGTGTTAGAAGCTAGATTTGAACTCAGGAAGATGAATCTTCCTGACTGTAGACCCAGCACTTTAATCCTCTGAACCCACATAATTGCTCTGGAATCTAGGAGACCTGAATTCAAGTTCTAACTTTGACACAGAAGAGAGGAAAGAGGAAGAGATGCAGTAGACCAAACATACACCCTGCTATTGATTACTCTCTCCCTGCCAAGGAAATTCTTCTCTTCTAAATAGGTAACTTCAAGAAAAAAACTTTTTTTTTTTTTTGCTAGGCAATGGGGTTAAGTGGCTTGCCCAAGACCACATAGCTAGGTAATTATTAAGTGTCTGAGACTGCATTTGAACCCAGGTACTCCTGACTCCAGGGCCGGTGCTTTATCCACTGTGCCACCTAGCACCCCCCCCCCAGAAAAAAACTTTTGAAAACTTTGTAATCAAAATAGGTGCTCACCCTAAAACTTGATACAAAAGCCAAAGGCCTCAATCTTATCTTTCCAAAGTTGGTGAAGCCTTGCTTTTCAAGCAAGGTAATTATTCCCTTTAGACCTTTCCAATTTTACTAGGACTGAGGCTTCAGAGCCCTGAGGGGATCTTACAAATCCTGTTGCATCATGATTAGTCAGTCTACAAGAGAAGTTAGTTTAGAGAGCTCTCTTCCCTTCTGGCTACCCTGCAATTCTCAATGACCTGAGTCCTGAAATCAAACAAATAAATGAAAGTAGAAAGCAGAAAAGGCACTACTCTAGGCTGGGGAGGGGCAAGTTCCTCTGTCAGCTGAATAATTAGGGGCAAGTTTAACAGCTTCTACAAGACTTACATGAGAGATTGGCATTTTATCTGTATGAGGAACAATATAACACAGTACACGTTTTAAAACAAAGTTTAATAGAGCATGAAGGCATGGTATGGTGAAACAGAGAACCAGGCTTGGTAAGTTGTGACTCTCAATTTAACTTACTGTCCACAGAAAGTAAGGAAGATGAGAGAGGGATCAGGTTATAGTGGAATAAGCAATGTCTTGGAAGTCAGAGGACCAGAATTCAAGACTCTGCCACAAAGAGGTCATGTGATCCTGGGTACGACAGTCAACTTTTTCAGTGCTCTGGCCATTTCCTAAGATTATTAAAGTGCAGAGGAGATGCAAACTTACACTGGTAGAGAGAATTTCCTCATCTGGAGTTTCTTTGGGGGAATTTCTCAGAGAGGATTCCTGGAGGACCTAAAGGTGAGTCTCGAGGTCAAATAATTTGAGAGATTGAAAGAAAATATTAGGTTTGTTAAAAAAAAATTTAAAGAGCCACATGATAGAAAGTGACTCCCTCAAAAGAATTCATCTTGGGAGAACTTGTGTTCCAACAGTTCCCGGTGTAAAGGTAGAAAGAAAAGAAACAGCCAATAGAAGACCAAAAAAGAGAGACAAAGTTAGGGTTTCAGGGGACATATTTAGAAATAAACTTGCAGTATGTTATTCAATTGAGACAACCTTCCAAGTGCTAGGGCAAAAAGAGGAGGTGACTAAATCTTTTACAATTGCTAAAGAAATCTTTAATCTAAGACCTCATTGTTGAAGTAATACTGTCTTTTATCCAAGGTCAACAGACAGTTTTCACAATAGTGGATGAGACCAAATGAGGTCACAAAGAATGGGATACAATTGAAAAAAATGACTGAACAATAACTACTAAACCAGAAGGAGGACTCAGGTTCTCTTAATTCCAGTCCAGCATTCCCTTTCACAGCTCCCTGCTCCCTCTCTATTTCAACAGTTTTCATGGACAATTTGATAAATTGAGATTGACATCTTTCCCTTTAATGACTTCAATGTACTGACTACAAAGATGTCTTGTTTCACTGTTAGTAGCATATCTAAGTCCTCTTTAAATTCCAGTGATTTTGCTGAGATTTTGCAAAAAATAAAGGACAAGTTTTGGGTGTGCTTCTTAATGGCTATTACCTGGAATAGACTGTGACTCAATTCAAGACCTGTCCCACTGTATAATTAAAGTTAGAAAGATCAGTTAATACAAGCAAGACATTCAAGCAGTAACAGTAGCAGTAACAAGGCTGTGCTCCAGAGTCAATACACATTCAATTTTTGCTGTACTTCCAGTTTCAAATGAAAGAAAATGCTTAAGAAGAGGGCTTGTATAGCTATGTTGAGGGCCTCTGCTGCAGGGGCTTTCCAGAGGAAATGGGAGATGGGGCAGCCCCCCCCCCCCCAAAAAAAATCTAAATTGCTATGCCACCCACAAGCTGAATGTGAATAAAAATGTGTATTGAGTTTCCGGGAGGACAAGGATTCCATCCTTTAGTAACTAAGACAGAGGATTACTAGTGGAACCCATTCTACACTTTCTACCTTGGAAGAACCTGTGAAGTGAAATGAATAGGAGAGAGTAGAGGAAAAAGAATTTGCTTCAGTTCTTCTCAAGGTGAGTAACCATTGATCTCTAATAATGAATGGGCTACCCAGTTGCTGATATTTTTTCTTATAAAATATTGTGGGATCCACAGTTGCATTTAGTGCTCTTCCAGCTCCATCACCCTATCAGTATCCTGACACTAGGTCTCCTGTCCATAAGACTTGGGGTCTTGGATTACTGCTCTTCTCACTTCACTGCTCTGTTCTCCAAATCAATGTCAGGAAACCTCTGGGTCAAAGCATGGGTCAGGGCATTTATTTTGGCTAAATCAATAGACTCATTAAGGGTATTTAGTACTTTAAATCAGGTGAGTTTAACCTCTTCTAGGTCTCTTCTTTAAAAAAAGCTTCAAATTAAATTGTATTTTATTTCCAAAAGGCTACACCAGCCTCCTCTACTGACACAATTTTTTTTTTTTGTATATGGGGGAAAAGGGAAGCCCTGAATTCATTATTTCTCTATAGGAGAAATATTCTTTCTTCCAAATCACCTAAAGTATATAACCCTTTTATTGGTAACACTAAAGAATAATTTTTAAAACCTATTTAGGACTGACCATTTAAATATGTGGAAATTAAGCAGATATAGTTCATCCTGCTAGTATAAATAATCTTTTATATTACTGTGATCTTGTAAAAGGCATAAAATTTTCAATATCAATATGTTTTTGTCAAATAAACCCTGCCTCTATTAATCATAGTTCATAGCTCAGTAAGCATTTAACCCCATAATAGCTATTAAATTGGTTTTCTTGATAATAGTAAAATGATAGAAAACTTTTACTGATGTTCTTCTGGATATAAAGTCATCGATTGATTTTTAAAAATAAGCATGTAAGTGTATCGAAGATTACAATTCTCTTGTAATAAAGTCTTAAAAAGAGTTGCCTAAGACTCCCAGGTGTAAAGTAATTTATCTACCTATGTTCACCCAACTATTATCAAGTGCCAGAGGTGAGCTCTGAACTGAGGTCTTCCCAAACCAATTCCAATACTCTTTGCTATTACAGGGGGCAGCTAGTTGGCACAGGAGTCAAGAAAACTCCTTTTGCTGGGTTTAAATCTGGTCTTGAACACTAGCTATGTGACTTGGACAATAAATCTCTGCTCACTTCATTTGCCTTGAATGCAAAATAATGATAATTATAGCATCTACCTCCCAGGATTGCTTTGAGGAACAAAAAGGATACTATTTGTAAATCACTTAGCAGTGTCTGGTACATTGTAGGCTATATAAATGGAGGTGGCAACGGTGGCAGTGGTGGTGGTGACTATTATATTCTTTCAACCTGTTCAAGTTGGCAATTTGTCTTTGAGAGTTGCCTGAGCCCTGAGAGCTTAGATAGGTGACTTGCCCAAGGCTACACAGCTAGTACATGTAGGACAGGCCTCTTTCTGATTCCAAAGGTAATCTTCTATATGTTTTGACATGTTTCCTCTTAGACAAACAGAATCTAAACATTCAAATAAATATTGTTCTTCCAAGTAGATATTGAAGAGGCTTTATGCTATACTCACAACCCTTACAAACCGAAACCTTGAAACTTTTTGCAAACAAACCTAGTTTATCAGTCATGCAAAAAACCCTGAATTTTATGATTATATTTAGTTTTATCAAAAATAATCTGACTAAATTTGATTGCTGTTATATTTACCAACTTTGGCTCTGTGATACTTTCAACTATTTTCAAATACAGATCAATTACTCAATTTGATCTTGTTCTAGTTGGTTGAGCTAGCTGCTGTGTTAAAAATATGATAAAAGATAATCTCTATTTACATTTTAATTCTAATGGGTGGATTACAATGTAGATCTGGGGAAACCACCCCCAATTCTCACTTCCTGGGGAAAGCCCCCTGCAGCTAGAGGGCCTCAAATGATTTGTTCAAATTTGATAATATATTTTCCAGACTAAGCTCTGAGTTACTTTTTCCAAATATCAAAACAGTCATTACAGGATAAGGATCTGCCATGACTAAAAGTATCACAATAATATACCTCAGACTTGAAAGCAGGGGTATCCAACCTTTTAGCTCTTCTGGGCCACATCACCCAACAAAACCTTGTCAATGGCCTCATACAGAATTTCTTATTTTGCTGCCCTTGACAAGGCTTTGTTGGGTGGTGTGGCCCATCCCAATTTAGGACACTCCTGTACACAATTTTCAGAAGAGGAGAAACATCATCAGCCCTGGCCTAAGTGTCTCCCTTCTATAATGTGAATAATTTGACGGAAATGGGATTGGTTGGAGGAACTGGGCATGTTTAACCTGAAGAAAAAAGACAGTGTGAACATAACTGTTTTCAAGTAGTTAAAGGATTGTAATATGTAGGAAGATTCACATATGTTCTAACAGGTCCCAGAGAGGCCAGAGTAGATATGAAAAACTTCCTAACTAATAATTAGAGCTGTCCAAAAGTGGGATGGACTTTCTTTTCCTGGGAGTTTTTAAGCAGTGACTGGATTTGCACATTATCTTAATAGTGAAGATTCCTTTATTGCAAATATTGGTCTAGGGGCCTGTTAAAGTTTTCCAGTTCTCAAATTCTGTGATTCAGATCTCAGAGATTGAAGAAAACCCAGAAGCCATTATATGACCTACAAGTCTTGGTGTTTTAGGTATAAAGCAGTGTTTGAAGGTCAAATTTCCAGAACACTTTTTGGTTATAAATAAAACTAAGACAAATTCTGGTTGACTAAAGCTTGTTTTTTAAGTCAGTTCCCTTATTTTTAATTGACCTGAAGACAAAATATACTTTATTATGACATTATTAAAGTTTAACATTATCTTTCAAAATAAATTTAAAACCTAAATATCCCCTTATTTTTATCTTAAGTCTTTACATTATAGTATAGTGGAAATTCCCCCTCCCCCAATTAAAGCATCTGGTTTTTAATATGTGCTCTGTACTCATTACTCGTGTGACCTCAAAGAAGTCACTTAAACCTCTTTAGGCCTTCATTTTTTTTATCTGTAAAATGGGAGCATTTAGCTACGTGACTTTATCTTTCTAAATCTAAATATATGATCCTCTCTGATCTTTAATTGCATTTTAGGATTGAAGAATCTTAAAGAAAGTTCAGCAAGTTGTCCAGGAGGGGGAGCCGTTGCAAAGTTAAAATAACCTAACAAAGCTTAGGGGAAAAAAAGTTTTCGGATGGATTTCACAGCTGGTCACTAATTTCAGTTTGTGGCTCGCTTGTCACTCCTGTTTCCCAAGTATAAACTTTTCAAAAGAACTGAGACAGTGGCTTCCATTTCTTTTGCTGTGAACACATGAAAGCTTACTCAATGTTAAGTCATTTTCAGTCATATTCAACCAATTTTGATTCCATTTGAGGTTTTCTTGGCAGAGACAGTGGACAGTGCCATTTCCTTCTCCAACTCATTTTATAGATGAGGAAACTGAGGCAAACAGGGTGAAGTGACTTGCTCAGGGTCACACAGCTGGTAGTCTTGAGGTTAGATTTGAACACAGGAACTCTAGGCTTCACACACTACTACTACTACTAAATTTCATTTTCCAATCCCTCCATTCCCAAAGATTCCCCACCCTCAGTATTTGCTGTGCATACAATCCCTCATCGGTGAATGAACACAAATGAAAAATTTTAACCATTAGATAAGCTTCTGTCACATAGGACAATACAAAGAACATTGCTTTCTGTCCTCTGGCTGCTGTGACCTTATTATTAGTTTCTTTCTTGGTTTTCCCTTATAATTAATGCCATAGAGACAGCAGGTAGCAGAGTGGTTAGAGCGGCCTGTGGTTACAGAGATCTGGGCAAGTCACTTTACCTCTGCCTTAGTTTCCTCATCTGTAAAATGTGGATAATAATTATACCTACCTCCCATTAAATGAGATAATAATTGCAAAGTTTTTAGTATAGCACTTTTTTCTTCAGGTTAAACATGCCCATAGAAAGTACTCAGCTTCCTTAATTATAATGATGATGGTGGTGATGATGCCTGGATGGCAGACTTTTCTCTATCTACTTGCCCAGACCTCTCACTAAAATTCATCTTAGAACAGTTTTTTTCTCATGCACCTGGGTCTAATCCCCATTTGACATCTCATGTGGAATCTCTTTTTTCCAGTTCCTTCCAGAAAGTATGTGCTTAGAAACCTTAGAGCTGACCAGAAAGAGAAGAAAACTGGATGAATCATTCTTCTGCAGTAGGTTTGCTTACTTGACTTTATTACTCACACACCCAAGAGGTAGCAAGCATCAAATTTGCTCCTGCTGAGCAACTAGGTCAAGGAAAGTCCCCAGGGAAAGTCAGGTATTGTTTGGCAAATGGATTTGGGGAGACCATTCTCCCCTTCTTCACCAGCAGTCTCTCCCTGGTTGAGAAGGGCAATTACTTCCATTTTTCAATTGAAAAGGCCTATTTCTGCTTCAATTCTCTGGCTAATTCAAGCAAAAATAAAATTTCCATCTGAATGATTCAGGTAATTGCCTTGCTAAAGAGGCAAAGGCCATGACTTGCTAGCATAGTGGTGATGGTGATGGCCAACATCCTATCCTGGTAATTATCATAGGGAACCTCCCTTCCCCCCACATCAAGGAGATGCCAACTGGAAGTTTAGATTGCTGAGAAAAGTTATTCCTGAAGAATAATGAAATGATGCATTTTTTTTTTTTTTAGATTTTGCAAGGTAATGGGGTTAAGTGGCTTGCCCAAGGCCACACGGCTAGGTAATTATTAAGTGTCTGAGGCCGAATTTGAACTCAGGTACTCCTGACTCCAAGGTCAGCACTCTATCCACTGTGCCACCTAGCCACCCAAAATGATACATTCTTCAAAGTGACGCTTATGCAGTCCTTAAACCAAGGAGACTAAGTAATATGGATCCTATGAAGAGGGACCAGGCACAAATTCTTAGGAAAGGACTTATGTTTACATTGCAGAAGGATACAGTAACCCTCTCCTTACCTAACCAAATCACTAAGATTTCCTTTCTCTAGTCTTATCTTTTCTTCTTTCCATTTTGAATATACACATCCCCAAGACTCATAGGCCTTAGACTTCTCTGTTCATCTCTAAGGTTCTAGAGATCTAAGTGGTACAGTAGATACAGCATTGGGTCTAGAGTCATAAAGTTCTGAGTTCAAATTTGATCTTAATAACTGTATGATCTTGGGTAAGTCACTTAGCCTCAAAGTGCCTCAGTTTCCTTAACTGTAAAATGAGACACTCACCTCATGGAGTTGTTTTGAGGACTAAATTTAGTATAATGCCTTGCATAAGAATGTAGTTAATAATTATTCCCTTCCCTAATTCTAATAACTTCTATCACTTTACATGCATACTTTCTTAGATTTTTGCATGTGTCCTGAATGACGTTTTTCTATTTTTTTTCCTTCATTCTGATGACATTGTGATACCATGACAAGCACATGAATTGGATTTGAGTGAGGGGGTGCTGTGCTAAGTCACCTGCCTCACTTTCTCCTCCAGAACCATCTGGGTCCAGTGACCAGATATGAATCAGGATGACTGGAGATGGATGGTCCTGGATGTGAGGCAATCAGGGTTAAGTGACTTGTCCAAGGTCATACAGGTAGTAAGTGTCAAGTATCTGAGGTCTGATTCAAACTCCCATCCTATCCACCATACTATCTAGCTGTATGTGTCTTGACTAACCCTTCCTAGACTTAAAAGTTTCATAAAGGCAGAGATCACATTTTTACCCACATGTGTATCACTTCCTGAGCCTCAGAGAGAGTATTCTGCACAGAATATGCACTCAATAAATATTTATTCACTCCCAAATCTGTATCTTCACTAGAACTTTTAGTCAAATCCTTTTTAGATGGCTCTAAGTCTGTTACTGCTTTGTGCTCATCTTTCTAAAACATTGTTTTCATTCTATCAAGTATCTTCAAGGGGGTTTCAATGATCTGATTTACAGGGACAAAAAGCATACTTTTATAATAAGAGTTTTCAAAACTCTTTGCAATCTGGCTTCATTCCACATGTTACCTAGGTGGGGCAGTCAAGTGTCTCAGTGGATAGAGGGGTGGTCCTTTGGGTCAGGAAGAGCTCAGTTCAAATGATACCTCATATTTTACTAGCTATGTTACCCTAGGCAAGTCACTTACCCAATCTCAGCCACAATTTTCCCATTTGTAAGATGAGTATAATATAGTACCTAACTCCCAGAATTGTGAGGATAAAATGGAAAAAACTTCTATAAAATTTCTGTTCACATTTCTCTTTGTTCACTGAAAACCTTGCCACTTCTCAATTGGTTGTTTTGGTACATGATACTTATCGGTATCATAAATTTACTCCCCAACTCTTCACTTAAGGCTAAGTTCTTTTAAAAAAATTAAAATTCAATTTTAATTTATTTTCAGTTTCAAATTCTCCCTTTTCTCACCTTGGGTTGGCAAAGATAACAAAACTAATTACAAATATATATCACAATAAATTCTTGAAAAAAACAGTTTCAGTCCCCAGGCCTGCTCCTGAAATGAATACTTTTTGAGCATTAAGCAGCCAACTTATTGGCATATATTATTATAACAATATGAATGCCTAGTTAGCACTACTTTAAAGTAGAAAAACTGAACTTCACCAGATAACTAAATTAGAGATTGATTGTCCTCATTCTAATGCATTTTGCTTTGCAAAAGAATCCAATCTGTAGAGGTAACTTGGAGTTGTAAACAAACAGGCTAGGCTTTTGCTTTTGTTTACCTAATCAATCCATTGTAGGAAAAGCTGGAGAAAGCTTGGGTTGATGGAGTCACTTATTAATTAAAAATAAAAAAAACAGGGGGCAAAACATTTAGGAAATTAAATGCAAATTAACTGCTACTAACCCAGCTTGAATTGACTCACAAATTTTACATAAAGGGAAGTACGCTTGCCAGTTATCTTGTGGGAATAAGTGTAATGTTGCAGTTTTAGGACTAAGTTATAAAGGATGCAAAGTTCAGAGATGCAGTAGTTGATATAATGTAGAAACCTGTTTTACTTTGCTGCAAACAAATGGACAATATATTGTACAATATATAATAAAAAGTACAGCATAATACAAGTGCCACTAACAAAAGAAATCAGATTAATACTTAAAAATGCTCATTGGTAATATATACACTTCAATAATAAGCCACAATAAATACATCAATTTTTCATATCATTCATAATAAATACAGAAAATATAAATACAGAAGACTACAGCTAATATGAATAAATTATTACAACATAAGGTCCAGGTTAACTTCTGTTGAATATTATTGTAGCTTATTTCATTTACCCTTTGGCATCTTTGATGTTATAGCTTATGCACAAGAGAAATCAATCTAATGTATAACATATAACATGAGGTTCTAGTGTAAAATGACTATCAGTATGGATTTTTGTTTAACATTTGTCCTTTTCACCTCTTACAAGTCAGCAGGTTACTGTAACAGTAATAAAAAACAGCTCTTATGGTACTATTCCTATCTACAGAAGTAATAATAATTGAACAATAGCAACAACAAAAATAAATGAAAAACATAACCCCATTGTAATGGTAAATATATTATACTACTCTAGTTTTTGGTTGTATTAAAAGGAAAAGCTAGTGTGTGTGTGCGTGTGTGTGTGTGTGTGTCACACACACACACACACATACACACACACACAAACACACAGAAAAACCAAAATCCACCACTTTTCCACCAAATAGCCCTATACTCTGTGAAAAGAAGACTTCCCTTGTGTGGAAATAGTGCCTAAAATCCTAACAAACAATTTCTAAAGACTGAAAGAGACCTCACAGTGCTTTGGAGTCTTTCTCTAATTTACTATTACATTCATTCTATTAGTAGAATCCCTTGACAACTGCTGCCATTCAAGATTGAATGCAGAGACATTATTGACTTTTAAAAATCAGATCACTGAAGGCAAAAACAACTACAATCGGTGACATTTGTCCATGCAACCAATGATACTTTTCAAATGGGGGGAGGGGAAGGGAAATGCACTTTTGAAGATCAATGTCAGGTGACCTTTTTCCTACCAAATTGATATTTTTATACCCTGTGAAGCTGAGTGAAACATGGAAATAGCAAAATGCCATGTTCCATGTTAACAGGCATTAACCAGTACATATGTATTAATAATTTTATCTTAAAAGGCTATTACACAAGAAATGCAAGAAAATAAAGAGAAAGCAGATCAACTGTACTAAGACACAATAACGGCAGAGGCTCTTAGGAACCAGAGTTGCAATCTACAGCTTTTTGACTATTTATTTCTGCACTGTAAATGTCTAGAACTTATTTTACACCAAACACTTTTGAACATGTTTCACAAAAATACTTCAGACATATTTCCAGAGAAGTGCCTACAGTCCATTAAAACAAGGGTCAAATCATTAAGCAGTCTTTACATGAATAATAGAGAATTTTTTTTTTTAAAGCAGATAAGGTAGTTTATGTGCACTGGTATTCAAAGCAGAGCTGTGGTTTTCACACAAGGGCATCAGGATGTTTGCAGGGAAGAGAAGCAGCTGCAGGGAAATAATCCAATACTTTGGGGTGAGGTTTATTTCTATTTTGCCATAGAGTTTGACCAATGCTAATATTTTCTTTCCAGATATATCCAAGTCTGTTCAATATGGAAGGGACAGGGAAAGAATTATAATTTCAATGGGGGGAAAATGTATTTTTTAACACAGAGGTTCCTAACCTAAGCTCCATGAACTTAAAAAATAAATTAACTATTTCAATATAATTGCTTTCCTTTGTAATCTTACATATTTTATTTTTAAAAAACATCATTCTAAGAAGGGGTTAGCCAGATTGCCAAAGGGTTCCAGGACAAAAAGGTTAAAAACCCCCTCTTTTAATGTGATTTTTGTAAAAAGGAATATCCCTTGCTTGACCATGGTAGAGACTGAATTTGAAAATTTCATCAGAGTACCTCTAAACATGCAGGAATGCATGTGTCAAATCATGCTGTCAGAAAAGTCACCACCCTGGTTTGCTCTAGGCATTTCTCCCTCCTTTTTCAGCCCTCATCAACATGACAGCTTTTCAAATCATTTCCAAGAACCCTGAGAAGGCAGGCTGCTGCTGTTTAACTAACTTGGAGACAAAGAGACTGAGTGAGCTTGCTGGTTGCTGGGTCTCAGGAGATTTTGATTCTTTTCCCTCCCCCCCCCCCCTCCAAAACTAGTGTAGTCTCCCAAGGAGAGAGAGAAAGCTCTGAATTATTGTTTCAGATGAAAGGGAGGTTAATAAAGGAGCACCTATAGCTTGAGGGCCAAGAAAAGCTCAGTCTTTGTGTCTGTAATGTCTCAGAAAACAGTCTAGCTTAAAAGTCAAGCCACCTGATCCTAGCTTGGATGCTGACTTCCCCCTGGGGATCTGGAACAATCACTCTTCCAGACATCTCCCCAATCATCAAATAGCAATAACTTTGCAGAAAGAACTGGAGATCACCAACCATTTTACCAACACTACTATCTCTTATTAGGGAGAAAAAAAATGAAGCTGTTGGTAGTTTTGTAGAAACCTAAAATGATGGTTAAAACACATCTAGATTTGAATACTGATATAATGGGCCAAATCACCACAACTGTTGCCAGGTGCTTAGTCCTTAAAGACCTGCCAAGATACTTTGCAATTGTAGGATGAAACTAAGGAAAATGATTGGGTTACCAAGGAAACCTTCCCTGGAGATGTGTAAGAATAAATGAGTATCTATCCTTTTAGGTCATGCATGCCTGGGAGACAGTCTTCCCTGGAGGTAGATGGATGGCCAGATGACCTCTAGAAATCTTCCAATCTTAGACTTTTAAGATCTGAAGAGTATCAAAGAGCCCCAAATTGTCCCTCATTCACACACAGCTTGTCTTTGTTGTTAAAGCAACCTGGAAAAGGCCAAACTATTCCAAGATGTCTCTGTAGCATGGTCAGTGTCTAATTAATCAAGATCCCAAATGAGTGAACTTGATTGATAGGGTAACTACAGTTAGATTGTGGGACAGATGAAATGACTTTACAAATAAATAGCTCTTCTTGTCTAACAGCAACAATGTTATGTAAAGTAAATAAGTTTGCCACCAGTAACCTCTCTAAGAACAAGACACAGACAGACATCTCCTTGGTTGCCAGAATTGGTTTTGTTTCTTTGTTGTTGTTTTAAGCAGGCAATTCATTCCTCACCTCTAAAGATTCAAGGGTTTTTGTGTTTTGTTTTGTTTTAAATTCTCATTTAGGAAAACGTAGTTTTAGGTTATACTTTTATATATATATATATATTTTCTCATCTCTTCTATGTGAAAAAAAACAAATAAAATAGGGTATAAGTCCATAGGACAAACCCAAACAACAGTTACACTGAATTATTGGTCTAAAATATTCTGATACCTTTATTGATGGCTACATGGGGAAAGTTTGCATGCTAGGATGGAAAAAAAGCAAATGCCACTAAACAAAGTCAAAGGGTAATAACAGTAATAGTAAATAACAATTTATATAGCAATTTTAAGTTTGCAAAACACTTTCCTCAGCACCCCCTATGAGGTATGTGAAAGTTCAAGTATTATTATCCTCATTTGGCAAATGAGGAAATAGGCTCAGCGTAGTGAAGAGATTTAACAATGAATGGTAGGACCCAAGGATCAAACAAACTCAAGTCAGAGTTACTAAGTTTTAAAACCTGACATCATGAATGGTACATTCAAGACCAAAGGTTTTAAGACCCTTTCTTGGAATGCTACAACAAAATGAAGGAAGCCTGGTTTAGGGGGAAATGTCAGGGGATTTTTCAAAGAAAACTAGTTTTGAATCCTGACTCTGACAGTAATTAGCCTTATGACACTGGGCAAGACATTTAACCCCTGTGACCCTCAGTTTCCTCATCTATTAACTGAGGGGTTTGAACTAACTCTTTAAGGGTTCCTTCCGGTTTTGAAATTCCACAAGGCTGACAAGGTGGCACGCTGTCCTACAATATAACACAAGTTTTCTGCTGTCATAGGTTCCAAATTGACCAAGTGATTGCCAGTTTTGTTCTGGCAATGAGTTCAGATAAGAAGCCAGATAAGAAAATTGGGAGGAAGCCAAAGAAAGGAAAAGGGGGAAAAAGAGATCCAATAAAGAATCTCCTCTAAAACTAGAATTACATACAACCTAAACCAACCTTCAACCTGTATCCATCTAAATCTATTTTTTTCTTGGTTTCTTCTAATTCATTTTTGATTCTTAAATTATTTTAAAAACCTCACATTCACTTTAAATATTGTTATCCCACTAACTAACATCACAAGGATAAAGTGATCAAAGAAAGGAATTATATAATTAGTACATTGAATATCAAATGACTTTAATTACCATTCATTT
Organism: Macrotis lagotis; assembly: GCF_037893015.1. Lineage (NCBI taxonomy): Eukaryota > Metazoa > Chordata > Mammalia > Peramelemorphia > Peramelidae > Macrotis > Macrotis lagotis. The sequence continues at coordinate 699,426,208 of NC_133658.1, forward strand.
GCCTCTTTATTTTTACTGGCAATGAAAGAAAATGATCCCACAAAAATATTTTTATTGAATTAAAATGAAATTTAAACTACCTAATAAAAATAATTACCCTGTTGTTGTTGGTGACCTCTAGTTGCCACTAGTAAAATGAGTAATCAAAAGTGACTTAAGCTCTTTTTCTAAATCTGTATCTCCTTTCAACCCTTCATCCCCCCAAAAGAGGAAAGAAATTGCTTGTTGATTTGGACCCTGTTCTGATACACCTTCTTGCCCTCTATAAGATTCTGTCCAATAAGGCCTCGTTATTCTCAGAGTGAAAAAAACCATCGAATATTTTCTCTAAGAAGTTTGACCAATGAAAGGATTCCTAACACTAGATAAAACCCAGGTCACACTTGGACTCCATGAGCATGGTCTATTGAGAAAAATATTTACATTCACCATTACCAGTTACATGGGTGTCTTTAAAACAAGTCTGGAAAAATTATGAGGTCAGAAAAATTGAATTTTAGAGGATGCCAGTTTAGGAGGACACAGTCTTAGAGAATCAGTAGGCAAAATGTGAAGGAAGTACTCTTTAAAAAATTTCCAAAAGCTAATATTTTGCATCCTTACTAACCATACACTAACATTTAAAGAATGTGTCATAATCTTTCTGATGTCTAAACTAATCATCAAATGATTTTTAACTAGCAGTTAGTAAAAGAGATGGTTGCTCAGAAGCAGATGTGAAATTTAGGGTTCTGAGTAACTGAACCAGATGAACTCTTAAGATTTCTTCTATCTGTAACATTATGTGATTCTGATATTAACTTTTTAATCAACCACTTCTGCAAACCGGCTTCAGTCCTTCAAGATCTGGCTGTAAGGTGCAGAACAAGAGTCAAGTCCACCATTCCTCTGTCTCTTTTTATGACTCTTAATAGATTATAGTTGGGCAAGATAATTTTTCCCCAAGGCACTGTTTTATTAATCTTAGTAGTGTTTTTCAAATTTTTAACATTGTTTTTCCTGCTCAAAAAAACCAACAAAACTCCTTTACATGTTAAAAAAAAAAACCTCATCTGACCAGAGTAGTCATCTTGTGTGCACATAAGCAGATGGTATAGTTTTAGCCCTGAAAAACAAATTTATTTTGTAGAATTGTAACAGAATTCGCAGGATCAAAGCTTTTCTTGGGACTGATTAAGAACATAGACTTTAGATCTATTCCAGTGATCTCAAAAACATTCTCAAGAGTGAGTTCTTGATGTCTATAATATATTTAAGATTAAGATCACTTCTAGGGTCAATAAAACATTCCAATGATTAAGAAACCATGACCATGGACATCTTAGGTTACCAGTACCAGAGTGCTGTTTTTTAGAGACATAGGCATCACCAGTGGACTGAATGGAAGCTTTTCTGTAATTCTTAAAAGCTAGGTTTTAGGTAGCAGCACCAGTTCCTGCTGATGCAACTTCTGTGACTTGGTAACATATCTTTCTAAAGGTGCCAAAGGTAAGAGTGCAAAACAACAAGCTCATGCCTTTGGAATGAGGGTTTTGTTAAGTTCAGTGAGTTGTATATAAACATCATGTTGTAAAAAGTGTTCCAAGCTGTTTCTGAGATTTCCTGGAAGTTTTCCTGGATTTTTGCTGTGTGTGACTCAGCATCCATTTGAGATAGTTTGGTAGAGATTTGTCTGTATTATTTTAGAATCACATGTAGATCTAATATTAAGATAACTGCCTGGTATAAATAACTTCCTCTTCATTTTATGTCTTTTCATTTGACCCAACCTTTCTCTATTCCAGATTTGATTCATGAAATATTCCCCAAAGGGAGAGAAGAAGGATTCTCTGTACTGGATGGTTCTTTAATAAAGAGGCATCATTTTAGGATATGCATAGAATTAAAGAAAAATGTTCATTAGAACACATTTCATAAAATTATTAAAAAGATTAATGCTATAATAAAAAAAAGCTGCATGATAGATTTCATGGCATTTTTCTATCTCAAATTTCCCTCAGAAACAAACTCTACAAATCCTCTTAGCATTTAGTACTAGATAGCAACTTGGTAGAAGACATTCTGGGTTTTCCAGTCATTTTGAATATTTTCATCCCTTTAAATCATAAGGAAAGGGCAATTAGGTTGGGCAGTGGATAGAATGCAGGGACTGGAGTCATTTGAGTCTAAATCTATCCTCAGACACTTACTAGCTGTGTGGTCTTGGGCAAGTCACTTAACCTAATTTGCCTGAATTTCCTCATCAGTAAAATGAGCTGGAGCAGGAAATGGCAAACCACTGTATCTCCACCAAGAAAGCCCCAAATTTGTCACAAAGAGTTGGACTTGACTGAAACAACTGAACAACAAAACATAAGAACAAAAGGTATGTCCTTTTAAAACCTCAAGTTTTCAATTGAAGGACTTCCTGTCCTCTGGTTTCCTTCAAAATTTATCTGAAACAGACTTCCTCCTCCCTCTTAACTGTTAATGCTCCTTTTCCGTCAGCTTATCTTCCATATATTCTGTATATATACATACATATATATACATACATATATATGTGTGTGTGTGTGTGTGTGTGTGTGTGTGTATAGATGTATGCTCCTTCAAAATAAGGAGGAGGGATTTTTTTATTTTGTTCATTTCAGTATTTAGCACAATTCCCAAAACATAGCAAGTACACAATAAATGTTTGTTGACTAACAAACTGGAATTCAACCCAGGGCTAGTATGATATTGAAGGTAGATTTGTATAATGATACAATAACTCAACACAATTTCTTAATCTCTTGAATCATGCCTGTTCAAATGAACAATGATACTTTAAAATATAAGACTGGGTTCTTGGGTCACACTTGGTAGTAGGATCTTTTCATTTCAGGTACTTTCCTTTTCATCTCTGGCTAGTCTGCTGGGAAGAGATGGTTTCTTTAACCAAGATAAAGTGCTTGGTTTCAAAAGGAAAGGTCTATCATTCATCTAACAGGATATATAGGCAGACAATTGTCTCATTTTACTTATAACTCAATGGTCAAGAGATGAAATGAAGAGTGAATAAACAGTACAATAATCTTGTTCTTCCACTCTTTCTTTCCAGGGACCACCAAATACAATGGCGGCAGCAGATTGCTTCAACTACTTGACTTGTAAATCAGTTCAGTCTCAAAGGTGACTGAGAGGTAAAGACCTATAAAAGGCACAGAGTTGGAAGTAAAACAAGGTCTGGAGAAAGAAGTTTTACAATGGGCTGTGAATGACTAAAAGACTCTATGGCAAATGGGACTATAATTTGGTTCGGTAGCAAGAGTCAGACAAAACTGAAAAAAACTGAAGAACAATTGTTGAGGCAATACAACAGATGCTGGTCAAGTTATTGAGTCTCAGTACTGAGAACCTTACAAATTCTCATTTGGCTGACTCCTACATGATTCTTTTTTTTTTAACCTCTGAAGAAATGCATGTGGGCAGTTATTGTTGAATAAAGGAACAGGGGAATGGCAGTGGGAATTCTGTGTTCTATTAACTTGATTCAGAAAAAAGATCAATATAGAAATAGACTCAAAGATACATACACATACATACATACATACAGAGATATGATATATAGATACACATGCATATATGCTTATACTTATATGCATATATACTATATATATATGCATGTGTATCTGTATATTATATACATATATGTATGTATATCTATATATTTAAACCTCTCTACATAAGATCTTTGATCAAATATTTTCAAAAATGCTAAGATATAAAAAATTATTATATTTTTCAGACCATGAGGTCCAATTAGAATTTAAGTGAAAGTATACCTCTGCATATTATTAGTTATATAACTGACAACTGGTACACTCTATGAGGGAACAAAAGGAAGAAACTGGCAGGATGCTGTTGGTCTATATTGTAGAATTTGGTTTTTTTTTGGGGGGGGTGGTAATTGGATAGTGAAATTATGGAAAATTTGTTGGAGAAAAGGAAGGGATAATTCTCTTGCCTATATACAGGGTCATTGCAAACTCTCCCCTGATTCTGGATGAGAATAAGCAGCTGCTGGAATAGGGATCACTTTGGAAGCAAAGCTCAAAAGTAAAAGCCAGTTATAATAGATAAGAGTAAAATCATCATATGTAGTTGCCTCAGAAAGTTAATTTTCACTAAATCGAATAATCCTATAAATAGTTCTCAGGTGAGAAGCCAGTCTTTCTTTTGTTTAGCCCTGTCACATATCACAGATCTCTTTTTTGGATCTTTCAAATAACAAGGCCTAGATTGCTATACTGTGGCTATTTCAAGATTTTTTTTAATATTAAAAAGTGTATTTAATAGTCTGGCAAAAATATTAAATATACTTTTTTTCTTTGTTGAGTTTTGAGGGACTCTTGCCTTTGAGGGATTCCTTTCATTATCACTTGGGATCTGAACTCTTTAGATTATTACTATAGAGAGAAGACATTAGTCACTATGAACTGAAACTTCACCAAATATATTTAATGGATGAAATAAAAATATGAAGTCTAATGGCTTAAGTTGGTTATTAAAGGAACACCACTAGCCTATATTACTTCCCTGCTGGGAAAGAAATCCAAAGGCCCTTTGACAGTGAGAGAAATGTCTACTTGTTTGCTACCCATTTAGGCCAGTGTGTTTGTGGAGTGGGGTAGTGTGTGTGCAGTTAGCTGGGAAAAGGGAGATATAATTTAATTATCCAAGATTTAGCTGCCAAGGGAACAAATTACCTAACCCTTCCTTTCTCCACCAACTTTTAGCAAGAGTTTTCCATTGAAATTTAAGCATATTTGAGAGTACTGAATGAAATCTACAGAGTTGGAATTCTATAATATGCTTAAATCCATATCCTTAAACACCTAAGTCTGAAAGACAAAAAAATTAAGAAGCAATTCATTGAACAGCAAGGCAAATCTACATTTTAAACCGACATACAACATATGATACTTCATATCAATAGGACAAAATACTGAAACAGGTGAAGTGTCATATTGCATTGAAAGAAAGGTAGTGCACACTATTTAGTTACCTAAGTCAATTTACAGAAAAAAATGGGATTCTAGAAATCCTTCTCCAGCAAACCAAGTGCAGATAATCTAAAGGCCAGGAGTGCATGTTTAAGATTTCATATGTCTGTTCCTTAAATAAGTTAAGGGAACATGAGGTAATGAGAATGCAAATAATGCATTCTGGATTTTCCTGCTAATTGTTCTAGGCAAGAGAAATTCATCATGCTTCAGAAACTTAAGGCCTAGTTGAATATTTGGGTGATGGCCCCTAGTCAAATTGTTCATTATAAAACCTGAATCTTTCTAAACATCTACTTTGCAAAGATTGGTCTTTTGTGTAGGGGGAAAAAAGTCTGCTCCATCCATGTTCATTTCATGGTTCCTATAACCTGACAGCATTATTACTCTGCTCTTATTGACCTCTGATTTAGATTCCCAAACTGGTTGAGGAAAACCTTTATTTGTTCTTTCACAAAAAATATTATTTTAAAACTACTGTAGCATATAAACCCCACGATAAATACAACTTTCTACCCCAGCCCCTAACCCCCTAAAATTTTCACAGTCCCTACACCTTAGCAGGTACTGCTAAGGGCACTAAAGTGCATTTCCATGTGGGGGCACAGGGCTCAAAGGTGCTACTAGACAAGCTAAGAACAAAGACAATGCCATTTTTATTGTTTTTGTTTCTAAAGTGGCAATTCCTTCTACTTCCTTCCCTGGAACTAGCTATGGGAAGGCACTGATCCAGATCCTAGCAGGACGATTGTCCTAACCCTTACCTTTAGAGAAAATTGTGTATGGACCTGCACAAATAGATTCATTTATTTGTTCAAAATAGCAAAAATAGGCCAAGTTCACCTTTAAGAAAGTATCTGCAGATCGTATTAGTAATATTCATAAAAATGTAGATGGAACGCTAGATGCAATCCATGTGGGCATGCTCTGGTGTGGCTCTTAAGTTTAAATGAACATAGGTTAATTTCCATCAAAACAAGATCTGCTAAACTACCATAAATAAAATACATATGAACAATTAAATCTTTTTCTTACAATAATTACTTTTACATTAAAAAGTCATCATCAATTTCAGATAGATTGAAAATTAGGATTCTAAATCTGATCATTTCCAAGTATTAGATAATAATCTTGCACAGGCCCGATAATCAAAAAACTTGGAGCTTTGATCTATACAGGTTGGCAGGTTTCACAAAGTTTGATGGGTCAGTGACTGGAATATGCATTTTTAAATTTAGCTCTTTTTTTTAAATATCAAAAACATCTGATTTATCTCAAAATCTTTATATGAACTTTGTATTTGTGCAATGTCACTGTCCCAAAAGCTAGAAAGAAGAAACAAAATCATCTGGAACATCCAAGTTTTCTTGGTCCAGTTTAAAACAATGCTGAGTCTAGGAAATCCATTTAAATTACAGTGCATTTAAATATAGGAAGGTGGTTCTGGAACAACTTATCCTACTACACGGGAACGGTCTCAATCACTGATGACTTGATGCATTCTTCGTGCAATCTGCTCTTTTCTGAAAGGCTTAAGGAGTTTTCAGCAGGATGCTCCACTATGTGACTATCGCCATTCAAAGTAGAAACATATCTCTCTGGGGAAGAACCTTTCAAATAAGAGTGAAATTCCACTTGAGGGTGGTTTGGCCTATGTTCAGGATATAAGCTATTACATGGCACATGGCTATCATTTTCTGACGAAGAGCAGCAGACTATGACGGAGGGGTTTGCAGATGGGTAATGGGAGCTACCATAGCTCTCTTCTGTTTGTCGGGCATAGTCAACAAACTGCTCTGATGTCATGCTGTAAGGCACCAGAGAAAGGGTACCATTTTTAACAGTATCTCTTTCAGAATAGTTCTCAGAAATTTGATTGGTGGTGCCTGGGGCATGGTTGTCTATTTGGTAATATAAAGTTGAAGAGCTAGTGTAAAAAGAGGCATTTTTAGAGTGGCTTTCATGTACCGTAGTGCCATCAGAGTAGCAAAGAACTGAAGGAAGAGGCACAACTTCAGCATGAGTGCCCAACCCTTCCACAAAGTGATCTCCTTTCTCATCTTCCTCATCTTCCTCCTCCTCTTCCTCCTCCTCTTCCTCTTCATCTGATTCACTTGGTGCTAGGCTTTGTGTGCTCGAATCTGTAACCCCACTACAAAAGCTGCTCCCATCTTCTTCTTCTTCTTCCTCTTCCCCCTGACAGTCCAACTCCTCTGCAGACTGCAAATGCATCACTGTGGCTTGGGGTTCTGTTTCAATCTCAAAATTCTCCGCAATTGAATATTCCACCGGGTGGCCAGCAGGGCCCATAGAACTAGTGTGGGCATTTATCTCACTGTGGCAGCCATTCAGTGTTGGAATTTGCTGCTCTCGGTTTTTCTCCAGTTCGAGTTTCATTATTGTGTGCAAAAAGTGAGTCCGGACTCGGATAGGATTAAATTCAATCCTACCTGCTGTATTACTACATCCCTCTTTAGTGCAACCACATGGAAAAGACATCCGATCCACCTTTAAAAAAAAAAAAGACAGAGAAAGAGACACAATGAGACAACACATCATGCAAAGATTACAAGTAAAACAACAACCTGGGTCTTTGCCTGGGTATGAGTCTTGTTTCAGGGAACTTAAAGGACACTAAAGTAGGTGATTAGCAAACCAGAAGTAAATTTTTATTTTATTTTATTTTTTAGGTTTTTGCAAGGCAAGTGGGGTTAAGTGGCTTACCCAAGGCCACACAGCTAGGTAATTATTAAGTGTCTGAGACTGGATTTGAACCCAGGTACTCCTGACTCCAGGGCCGGTGCTTTATCCACTGCTCCACCTTAGCTGCCCCCAGATTTGAACCCAGGTACTCCTGAGTCCAGGGCCACTGCTCCACCTAGCTGCCCCCAGAAGTAAATTTTTAAAAAATGAATGACATCAAGTTTTTGTTTTAATAGCAATTACTTTCAAATTCATGGTTTTCTCTAAAATGAAAACAAATTATAATCTTAAGAATGATCTACCTCACATCAATTTCTTCTCAGAGGAGAAAAGTATGTTCTATCATCTGTTCTTTGGGATCAAGATCAAGACTCAGAATTTGGCCTCCTTTCCAGTATTCTTTTCATTTACTTTATTGTAGTTCTGTGTATTGTTCATTTGATTGCTTATTCATTTTTCACTGTTTCACATATACTCCTTCAGTTTCTCTGAATTCTTCCTTTTTTGTTATTTCTTATAATGTTCCATTTAATATCTATCAGTTTGACTAACCAGTTCCCAAACAACAGATATTCATTTTGTTTCTAATGCTGTCATTCTGTTCCAACAAAACCCAAGATAAATTCTACCAATAAATCTGTTTTTTTGTAGGCAATGGGGTTAAGTGACTTGCCTAAGATTACAAAGCTAATAAGTATCAAGTGTCAAAGGATGGATTTGAACTCAGATCCTCTTGACTCCAGGATCAGTGCTCTAACTACTGTACCATCTAGCTGGCCCCCTAAATCTGTTTTCATTACCCATTTTTTTCTTCCACATCTAGGTTTCTCCTCCTCCTCAGTATCCCCCAGGAAGCATTAAGGGTCATCATTCATTAACTGAAGGGGGTGTAAGTAGGGAAGTCAAATAATTAAATAAATCACAGAATAATCACAGAAAATAACAGAGGATGACAGTGCTGGATAGCATCTAGGCCAATATTTTCTTTTTGTTTTGTTTTGTTTTGTTTTTTAGATTTTTGCAAGGCAAATGGGATTAAGTGGCTTGCCCAAGGCCACACAGCTAGGTAATTATTAAGTGTCTGAGACCAGATTTGAACCCAGGTACTCCTGACTCCAGGGCCGGTGCTTTATCCACTACACCACCTAGCCACCCCCTAATGTTTTCTTTTTACCGATGAAAAGAATAAATCCTAGATCATATACGTAGTGACAGAGGCTGAACCAAAGTCCAGATTTACTGATTCCTAGTTCAGTCTCCCTTCCATTAAAAGACACTAACTTTAATTAAATATCCCTTGTGTAAGGAATTGTAATACAGATACATTAATAGCAGAATCAGAGGCTCAAAGGTCATGAGAATCTATTGTTGCAAGTTTCTTCTACATTTGGCAATTCACTATAAATGATAGAATTGCCTGATCAGGGTTGGTTTCTAGACTTTTTATTTCCAAATTTCTGTTGCACAGATCTTTACCTGGCACTTGATGCCTGCAAGGCTGCAAGTACAAGTTTCAGGATCACAGAATACTCTACAGTCACAGCCACAATCCTCTCTTGATAGGCGGATGGCCCGCAGCTCATGTTTTTCTTCCACATCAATCTTTTTCACTCCGGAGGCTCGAAGCAGTGCCCTTCGTTTTTTTGTTGGCAGAGGTTGCAGGAAGAAGTATTCGTCTACCTCCGTGTTGTCTAAATCAATATCATCATCTGAAATGTCATCTAATGTAAGAGTGCTGGCTTCTTCGGATTCTACCGTACCATTCTTAGTCATCTAGGAGCATAGAACAGTAAACAAGAGGCTTAGCTCATTTCATTCCTATAACCAACACTTCTATCATGTGTATTTGGAAATTCTAATACCATTTTCTCTCCAAAACAGTTGCAATTTAACTATTCCTTTCCATTGACATGTATAACCCAAAAGAATCATAGCAAATTATTTTCCCCTATGGACAGCAGTATTTTAACAGCCATTCCTTTTCTTAATAAGGAGTCAGAGGAAAAAAATTAAAACCATAAAATTATAGTCTTTTAGACAACCTGATAACAGTTAGATAAAAATAATTAGAACTGTGAACTTCCTGATGTCAGGAATTGAAGAGTTCTTAAAACCTTTCCCCCATGCTTTGTGAGGAAGGAAAAGGGTTATAAATACCCATCAGTTAATGTCATTTTGGGGTCTGGTTTGTAGTGGGCAGTTCTGATGTTAGAATAAATATACCCTTGTACAGACAGAGGTGATAGCATCTTAATGGAAGTCATCTCAAGCTAAGTCAGCAAACACACTGTCCTTGAAAACATGACACTCAATCCTGGGCTCCCAGAAAGATATACTCCAGCAAATAAAGTTCTACTGCATTGTGGTTTCAGGATTTCAGACACAACTAACTGAACATAACACTGAGGAGCTGAGAACACTGATAGGAAGAAATGAGGAGAGTATGAGTACACTGATAAAGAAAAAAGAGGGAAACTGTCTAGATGCTCAACCCAAATAGAACCAAGCAAGAAACTGCTCTAGAAAGAACAGTTCAAATGTATGCACACTTAAGACTAAAAAGGACCAAAGGATTTGTTTTACATATAACAATTTCTTCTATGTAACTATGTTTACCCTCTTTATTTGATCATTTTCATTCATTGACAAACTTCATTACTTGTAATGTTCAACAGTTTTTGATTGCAAAAACAGTTGTCTTAATACATTTATTACTCTTTGACATTCTCCTTCACAGAAAATGTTGACCAGTCAACTATATTTATAGAGAAATCCCTACCCTTTGTAGGGGAGGAAATAAAGCAAACATTGGCCTCTGCCCTCAAGAAGATAAAACATACAGATGGAATCTCAGAAGGACACTAGACAAAGACATCCCAGCAATTGCTAACTAATAAATTACAAAAGATCTCTCAAACATTCCTCTAAGGTAACTTAATGATCTTTTCAGAAATCCTCTGCATATTTCCACAATTGTTTTTATGATTTTGCTTATTCATACTTGCTCATTCTCTCCCTTGACTTTTGATTTAATCCTTTTTTTTAGGTTTTTGCAAGGCAAATGGAGTTAAGTGGCTTGCCCAAGGCCACACAGCTAGGTAATTATTAAGTGAACCCAGGTACTCCTGACTCCAGGGCCAGTGCTTTTTCCACTGTGCCACCTAGATGCCCCTGATTTAATCCTTAAAACTGTTCTCATGTTTGGACCCAACCCATTAAAAGTGCCTAGCTTGGGTATCTAATTATCATTGATATTCATTTGCTTTGAGAGAAATTATTGTTAATAACCAAGGATTTGGGGAGATTCAGATTCCTTTTTCTAAAGTCATTTCCTTATTCAAAGTCCAGCTTTTGAAGGACTTTACCTGACCTCTGTCCTACCCCACCTAGGGAGGAATGGATGGAGGGAATTACAATCAGTAACAACAACTGTGGGAAAATATGGAAGTAACTTCTATGATGGATTTATGATAAAGAATGTGATCCACCTGATGGTATCAGAACACAGACTGGAACATATTTTTTTCCTCTTTCTTTCACTTTATTTCTCATGAGGTTTTATATTTTTGTGGGGGAAGCAGTGTTATGCTTTCTCTTAAATAAGAATATTTTAGTAATGTATAAATAAATTAAAGAAAATTTAAAAATTTAAAAAAATTACCCCACCTAGATCATCATACGTAGGACTTGATCATTGCATCCTACTTAGATTTGAGTGGGGAATAAATTCTTTGATTAGATTGCCTTAGGCTGGGCAATTTGGAAGTAAATGATCTCATCAAGATTACATTCCTCCTACTCATTAAGGTCCACTTCTTCTCATAGTAATATTTATTCTTTCAGTGAACCAGCCCTGGAGTCAGGAGGACCTCCCTACCTCAGACATTTACTACTAGTGTGACCTTGGGCAATTTACTTAAGCCTGAATGCCCCTCATCCAGGGTCATCTCTCATAGTCCTGATCCATATCTGGCCATGGGATCCAGATGGCTCTGGAGGAGAAAGTGAGACTGGTGACTTAGCACAGCATCTCCCCATTCAAATCCAAGTCACTTGCTTGTCATGGCACCACCTCCCTGGTGTCATGGTCTTCTTCCAGAAGGAAGGACAAACATCCTCAATTGCTACTAAAGTTGATTGCTATCCTCAGAAACAGTTACTCTTCTAAGGGCATATAAACCATGAACCCACAGCTCAAAGAGTGATGGCCAAAAAATTGTTTTTAATTAATAAGATGCTAGCATTATTAATAGCATAATTACTAAGAAACTATGTCTCAAACTTTTTAAGTGACAGAACTTAAAAGTAGGATTTCTTTTCTTATTTGTTAGAATACTCATCTCAAAAGATTATAAATTATAGAACAGACCATCAATTTCTGTGGTTGTGAAAGTTCTGTCAATTAATAGGGATCTTTATCTTTAGATCCTTGATCCATGATTTCCTTGATATATGGAAGCTTCAGGTGAGCAAGGGTTTTAAATTTAAATTAAAAATTTAAATTTAAAACTAAAAATTAATATCTTCTCTGAAACTTAGGGTCTTAGAACTACCTAGACCTAGAGCAGTGAGGGCTTGAATGACTTGTTCAAGGTCACATAGGCAAAGGGTCATAGAAGGTACTTGAATGCAGATATTACTGGCTTTGAGGTTAGCTCTCATATGTAAAATTAATCTGAAGTTTAATTGGAAGGGAATTTAAAAAAAATCAGTATCATGGTAGAAATAAGAAATTTATCAAAGTATTCTCATTGTAATAGAAAATATTTTAAATATATTCTTATATTCTGGGGCGGCTAGGTGGTGCAGTGGATAGAGCACTGGCCCTGGAGTCAGGAGGACCTGAGTTCAAATCCACCTCAGACACTCAATAATTATCTGGCTGTGTGGCCTTGGGCAAGCCACTTAACCCCATTGCCTTGCAAAAACTAAAAAAAACCCCAAAAATATATATTTTATATTCCAAATATATAAAATTACTAAATAATAAAATCACATAGTTGGAAGGCACCTTAGAAATTATCTAATCAAATTTTACCCGTTCTAGAATAACCTTACAAAAGTCATTTAAATCTCTGCTCAAAAAACTCTGATGATAAGAAATTCACTGTCTACCAAGACTATCTACCATTCCACTTGGAGACACTACCAGTGGTTAGAGATTTTTCCTGATACATTCAGTATATAGAGCTGAATTCTGCTGATCTGCAACTTCCATCCATTTCTAGCAATTCTTGCTCCAGGAGCCAAGTAACGCAAATCTCCTCCCTCTTCTACATGACACCAAAATAAGTGTTGAAGAGTTCTCCATCTCTCCTGTCAGTCATCATCTTATTCCATCAATGCAATAGTTCAATTATCCTTTTTAAAAAAATCTTTCTATTGCCCCCAATGTATTTAAAGGGTATTTTTTGTTGCCCTTAGCATTCATCATAAATCTCAATCCTATCTGGGATTTAACATTCCTGATAGCCTTTTTTTTTTTTTGCAAGGCAATGGGGTTAAGTGGCTTGCCCAAGGCCACACAGCTAGGTAATTATTAAGTGTGTGAGGTCGGATATGAACTCAGGTCCTCCTGACTCCAGGGTCAGTGCTCTATCCACTACGCCACCTAGCTGCCCCTATTCCTGATATTCTTATAGCACCATGCCACTTGTTTATATTTACTCTAAGTTATTTGTACATATATCCATCTCATGTACAAAGTTTTTACTTAAATTTTTTATAAATAAAAATTTATTTTTTCCAGTCACATGTGAAAAAGACAATTTTCTCCCTAACTTCCATCCCTTCATTCCTCCATCCCCTTAAAATGGTAATCAATTTAATATGGGTTAAATATTGCATGTCTTTTAAAAAATCTGAATTGGTCAATGAGTTTCTTGAATATCTTTTTTTCTTTTTAAAAAAATTATCATTCTTTTTTTTAATTATGTTTTCTTCCTTAATTACCAAAAATTTATTTCTCTTCCTATCTCCTATTAAAAAAAAAACTCCTGTAATAATTCTGCATAGTCAAGCAAAACAAATGCCCAAATTGGCAATGTCTAAAAAATATATGCTTCATTCTGCATTTTGAGTCAGAAGGTGGTAGTATCTTGCATCATTGGTCTCTGGAATCCTGGTTAACCACTGCATTGATCAGAGTTCTTAAGGAGTTCAAAATTATTTGTATTTATAATGTTGTATAAATATTTCTTGTGATTATACTCACTTGATTCTGGTATTTTATGCATCTTCCATTTGTCTTTCTTAAAGCACAATAGTATTGCATTATATTCATATATCACATTCCTCAGTTGACACCTCTTAATTTCCAGTGCCTTGCTGTTGTGAGAAAACGCCTTACACAAACACACACACACACACAGACATATCGTTTCCCTCTTTCTTTAATCTCCTGGGGGAATAGGACTGGCAGTGGTATCGCTAAGATATAAGTGAGGTCCTTTTATATACATTTGAATCTATTTAGATAACTCCCTTTTTCTTTCTCATTGAAATTGAATGTATTTTCAAAATGTTATTCCTGAACTTATTTCTCTAGTAGAATTTTAGGCTATATAATTCTACCTTTAAAATGAGATCACCTAATAATTTGAGTCTGTTTCCCAAGCAGTAAGGCACCCTTAGGGAGAGACAAAGAGTAGCATATCCTAGGCATATCAAACAACTAGAACCATATATACTCTGATGTGGATGCACCCTGGGACTCTGAACTCAAGTGTTTTGGGAGCAGCAGTATTCTTCCAATAACCAGACATTTGTTTCTAGCCCAGATCCTAATTGAGAGAGAAATCATTAGAGAAAGGTTCCTCCTCACCACCAGCGGCAACTGCTGACCAACTTCCATCAATAGGAAAAATAGCAAAGAAACCTTGGTAGTTCGTGGTACTTCCAAGACCACTCTTCTAGCTCAGTATTTATAGAAATCATCTAAGAGAGCAACTCCTGTAGAAAAGGGACCAGCTATCCCCACCAACTATCAATCAATTTGCCATTCAAAGGGTAAACATACAAAGACAGGAGACAACATGTGCCATCCAAATTGAACCATCTCCACCAGCATCACCCCCTCTGACCACTATCTCCCCTTAGATCCCAACAGAGACAACTCAGGATCCTAAACCCCCAAATGTCTGGAATAGCGATACTTCCAAACTCATTGTCTACAGCCATCATCTTAGGAAGCAACAATTTTGAAAGTACTTTCTGGTAACTCCTCCATCAGGTGCCAAAGATACATCCATTGAAGACCCTGAAATGAAAGTCCCTGTCACTATCAACTTACAAACTACTCAAGAGCATAGATCAAATCTTGGATTTCTTTCATATTCCTTTTGAACCCAGGTACTTTTGACTCCAGGGCCAGTGCTTTATCCACTACTCCACCTAGCTGCCCCATTTTTTTAGAACTTTTTTTTTTAGGTTTTTGCAAGGCAATTGGGGTTAAGTGGCTTGTCCAAGGTCACACAGCTAGGTAATTAAGTGTCTGAGACCAGATTTGAACCCAGGTACTCCTGACTCCAGGGCTGGTGCTTTATCCATTGAGCCACCCATATTCCTTTTAATAGGTGCCTAAGGCAGGGTCTTTGCACTATTGTTTTCCCTTTTTATCATTTTAATTCTCTGAGGGTAAAGGCTGTCTTAGAACCTAACATGGTGTTTGACACTCCCTAAGTATACTTAATGGGGGCAGCTAGAGCACTGGGCTTGGAGTGAGAGAGAATTCAAATTAAGCCTTAGATACTTGGTAGCTGTGTGACCTTGGGCACATTTCTAGCCCAGTTTCCTGATCTGTAAAATAAGCTGGTGAAAGGAAATAGCAAACAATTCCAATATCTTTGCCAAGAGAACCACAAATGGAGTCATAAAGAATTGGAGACAACTGAACAATTGAATAACAACAAAAATTGCTTTTTCATTCATTCATTTAATTGCTTTTTCTTTCATTCATTTAAAATTAGATGCAAGTATAAATCAGTTAAAAAAACCCCTAGAATTGTGCATTCTAATGAGTGGCATAACTTTCAAAGTAGGGGCTTCAAGATAGAGGATCATTACAGTTTCATTGTTCACCTTTTGAAATTGCTTCTAAACCCACACAATAAAATTAATCTCATGCTTCCAACCTAGCCTTTAAAGCTACTAACAATATCAACAGCTTCATTGAGAAATGCATTCAAAAGTTGTATTATTCAATAGTGATAACTTATAAAATGTCACTTAAAGTATCATCTTTGTAGATTTTCAGTTACCAATATGAGGAAGAAGAGTTCAAGTTTGAGCTGGTATATGAACTCTAAAATATTATAATTTACCATAGATCATTAGAAAGATTAACAAAAATAATTTTTCATTAACTACACCAAGGTTACATAAAGTATTAACTGAAATCATTAATAAAAATGTCATATGACATTCAGAGCAAAGTGAATTAAAAAAGCCTCCATTAAGCTATTTCTTTCCCTGCACTGCTATTAACCTCTTATCCTGAACCTGTATGGGCTCTCTGCTTTACAATGCAACATTTTATGAGATAATTTTCTGGGTCTCAGAGCCAAATTGCTATTTCTCTGGTTCTAATCTCAACTGAATTTTTCTTAAGTCTCTGACATGCTACCCTTCTCAGCTTCAAAATGGCAACCAACTCTTACTGAAACTCTGCTTCCCCAAAACTGATCAATTGAGAATATTCTATTTTTTTCCTCTGTAAGATGATGATTGTTCTATTTTCTTGCTTAAAAGATTTCAACTCCAAAAGAACAATTTTTATGTCTACAAATTCACAGCACTCAGAAATGATATACTGAACTGAAAAATATAGTGATAGAAAAATTGACATTTCATCACAAATAACTAATAAGACCTTAGTTTTTGGGTCATTAATTTATGTGACTTTGGACAATTTATCTAAGCCTTTGTTTCCCCTGACCTCAGTAGTTTCCTCATGTATAAAATAAGGGAATAGATCACAAATTTTCTTTCCAACTTTAAATTCCATAATCCTTTGATGACAACTGATAATTCAACAGATCTATGATCTCACTGATATGATCCTCCCTTCAAAGATACAGGTTATAATGTGCCCACTCCTCAGCCTATGTAACTCTTGTTCAGGTCCTCCTCTAAATCCTCACTAAATGCTCAATATTCTTGGGTCTTCCTTTAGAACTGTTGAAATTAACTCAATACTAGCCTAATATCTATTGGGGGGGGTTGAGGGTATCATATTTACCTCTAATTCTTGACTTTAGTCTTATGTCACTCTGGAATATCTTTATGTTGCTTTTCTTGTACAATTAAATATTTGCTAATAACATACTACAGCCTACTTTTGTTGACTATATAGCTTTCCATTGCTCTTTGGTAATGTTTATCTGGTTTCTTGTTATGACCTGTTGTGTGTGGAAGCTCTATAAATTATCTTCACCTGATGTCTTGAGCACCAGAGCCTTGTTTTACTAAATGCCATGGGAGTGGGAATGGATTAGAGATTGGGAAGGATATTTAAGCACTGGTATTTGGTTCAATAAATGGAGACCTTGGACACCTTGGTGTAAAGGGAGGACTTATCATCCTTGTCTTCCTTGTCTCCTGCCCCTTTCAGCATTTGAATGGGGAAGATTGAGGGAGTCCAGAAAAAGGACTCAACATAAGAGTCCAGAAACGGGATTCAACATTATGTTGGGACTCAACAGTTTCTGATTTCATTTATAAGAATGTCTAGATTAGGAGTCCTTAATCATTTTTCTCTTATGAACCTCTTTGATGGTCTAGTGAAACCTCTGGATTGCTTCTCATAATAATGATTTTTTAAAAATCATAATCAAAGGACATGAGATATTTCTAAGTGAGTTGAATGAAAATTAAGATGTGATTGTTTTTCCCATTCAACTGGATATATTCTCTTTCCTCTCGACCCCCATTCCTCAAATCTTAATTATGATGACTATTTAATGGTCACTGGAAAAGGATCTAATTTTAGAATTACAATAATTATTTAGTCACTTAATAAACATTTTTAAAGCATATTTAATGAAGTGTTTACTATTTAGTGTTGATTCAGTTGGTAGTGTGGTTGAATTTTTTATTGTTTAGTTATTGAAAAACTGTATAATTCTTAACACTCTCTTTTCCCACCACTCTTAACACCATCATTACAGAAGCAGAAAAAGCCACCCACGAGGCTTTTTCATTTATTTCATTGCTATTGTCCAAAGAACCCATCACCAAATGGTGTAGAATAATGTTCATGAGCTTCTCCAAGGTCTGCTCCCAGAAAGCAGACATTTTTTATTGGTAGGGATCTAAAACGGGAGAACATGTCAGAGCTTGGATTTGGGTGGTATAACCTTCAAAAACCCAGAATCATTTCTATGCCAACATGATTCACTAAAGAAGAATTTAATGCTAATGAAATGCCTGTTTTTCTGAGTTAGTACTTTACTGCTAATTCATGCAAAGGTATAAGCAAGTACTGATGCACAAGAGTTTCAGTGCTTTTCATGCATCATTAATTGGATTCTAGGCTATGGGATAATTTAGAAGGAACCTTTGCACATTCTAGCAATATTGTTTATGATCTTCCAATATCTTTTGATATTAAATTTTTAAAAAATTCAGCAGTCTGTCTTCAAATTTTTGATCTAAGGGTAGCAGGATGAGATAGATCTAGCATGCTTATTTTAAGGTGCTTAAATAATACAAGGCTACAAATTCAAATAAAGACCCTACTTTGTAATTATTACCATTGCTCTACTACTCTGCATTCTCATTCTGTTCTTTTGTCTGCTTTTATTTTGAACCACTAGTTACAAAAGCCCTAAACATAAAAACATTATACCGTTTGAATATGCTCCATTTTCTTTTTGCTGTGTGCTATATAATTATAATCACTAACATCAAGCTGAATACTCCCCCTTGTTGATCCTATCATCTCTTGTCACTCTCATGTTTTCTCTTTGCTTCCGAACTTTGTCCTTGACCCCACAAAATAATTCTACTTTTATAAATGCCCTAACTTTATGTTCAGTTGATTTGGGCATCAAATGAAATTAGATACATAGCATGTTTTTGTAAACTTTAAAGAACTATAAGTAGCAACTATCATAATTATTATTAAAACTTTATATCAAAGCTCTTCACTGACTTGCCCAAACTATTCCTTCTGCTCATCTAGTGCTACCTCCAAGCTATTTCTAAAGCTATTTCCTATTATGACAGTGTCCTTGTCCCTCTAGGCTTCCTAAGTGGTCTTTTCCTTCTATCATTTAAAGTTCTTGAAATCCCACTTCCTAAAAATATTTTTCAGATTTATATTAGAATAGCTGATAGCTTCAATCTGTTATAATTATAACATACTCTTGACACAGACCCTTTTGGACTATTCTTTCTGATTTCTCTCAGTTACATATTCAGCCTTGTACCTTGTCTTTTGCATTTGATGCATTATTTTAGGATACAGACAGAAGTCTTTGCTACAAAGTCTTTGCTAATATTTGTGAAAAAGGAAAAACATTGATTAAATCTGCAAATTGTATTTCTGTTTAGTGGTGTATCCTTAGGGTTAGCAATTGTTTTGTTTACATAAAGGAATGTGCCTTGATTAGCATTATTAATAAATCATGATATCAAAGAGGTTTGATGATTTTTTTGTTCTCTCATTGTTTTGTTTCTTCCCCCACTTAAATAGAGAATTCTGAAGTAACAAGAAATTATTCTAGACATTATCTTATTCAAAATTATTGTTTTACTGATGAAAAAACTGAGTCCTTCAGAGATCAAATTCATACAACTTGTTATGGGAAGAAATGTAAATAGATATCCCTGTTCATTTCTCATATTTAAATATGAAACCAACTTGCCAGATATTGTTGTAGACTCTTGTCCATCTATATCTCTTCTTCTAATACTAATTTTATATATGATTGGATGCATACTTTCTGTCTTCATGATAGTTATGATCAAGATCAGCTTCATCCCTCCTACTCTACCTTTTCTTCAAAAACTGGCAAATTTGAAAAATTTCAAATTTCTATAGTTTTCTAAGTTATCTGTATCCTGAGAGATATACACAGAAAGGTAATGTTCAATATTTCAGTCTTTGCTGTCCAATTTTTAATCCAATTATGTGTGTGTATAAAAGCAAGATCTTTTATACTTTTTACAACTTAATTTTGCCCAACATCTTCAAATATATTCATATTCATTGTACCATCTTATCTTCACAATTGGTTTTTGTGGCTAATCACTGCTTTCAAACTCAGCATTTTCCTCCTTGGTTTCCATTGAGGCTTAGAGGAAAGCAAGGCTTCGTTACTTTTACATGTGAAAAGAGATTTATTTATGCTATTTGTAAAGTTAGCAGTATATTTTATATAAATAAAATCACTAAGATCCTTGTTTAGAAAGATGTTTATCTGCTACCCTCTCAATTGTATAATCTAAGTGAAAAGAACCTTAAGAACAACAAGGAAGATTGCAAACAAGTTGATTGCTTAGTGATCTTGGGCAAATACTTAATAGTAACTAAAAGTAACAGAATCATCCAGTCTTTGTGGTATGATACCCCCCCCCCCCCCCCATGGCAGGCCATCCACTACCTCCCAAGGCAGTCTGTTCTATAATGGTTCATCTCTTACAGATAGGAGCTTTTTCCTTACATCAAGCCTATATCTCATTGCTTTTTTACAGCCATTAGTCTCAGTTTTGTCCTCTGGAGTCAAGGAAAAGCAATGTGTTCCCTTTCCTTCAAATATTTCAAGACAGTTACCATTTTCTCCCCCAGTCCCCCCCCCCCCCAAATTCCTCTGTTTAAACATTCTGAGTTCCTTTAATTGATCCTTCCATGGCAGGTTCTACAGGTCCTTCATGCTCACAATCATCTGTGGAAGCTCTCCAGCTAATTGAGGGCCTTACTGAGAGAAGTCATTCAGAATTTCACATAACATTCCCCATGTTATCTGAGCAAAGCAGAGAAAATTGAAATAATTATATTCCTAGGTCTGGATACCAGGCCTCATTTCTCAAAGTATGTTTCCTTATTAGTAAAAACAATAACCATAATAATCACACCACTTATTTCACAGGGTTGATGTGGAGGATCAAGTATGATAATACATATAACAATAACTATTAAGACCCAAAGTAAATTAAACAATAGCTATGAGACAAAACAAAAAGAATATTCAAAGGAACAGAGATCCATAGTATCATTCAATTCTTTGAACATCTTTCAAATACAACTGAGCTGTGATTCATTCTTTTTGTAGATTTCAAAGACTATGATTTCTTAATGTTGGTTACTGTGAGTGAAAGTGTCTGAAAAATTATGAAAATAATGTAATGTAAACCATCATTCAAAGTAGAAATTATGCTTGCTACAGAAAATATCTTGATCACTTACAATTTATTAACATAAGCAAACGATGAGAGAGGGTGCTAAGAAAAAGAAGGAAGAACAAGGAAATAAGACATGATAAAATGTTAAGAGATAAAAGAAGGAAAGCTGAACTATTCAACTTCTCTTTTTGTTCCTACATTCTTTATTAAGGATATAAACTACATAAGAATTATCCTTAAACTGGAAAGAATAGATCGAACATTATAAAAAATGTATTGGAAAATTGAGATAGTTAAAAAGCATCAAGCCCTTTCAATGACTTCAAGTTGCCAGACCTTGACAAATGTGATCCCAAAGAAATGTTAGTGATCTTTGAGATATCATGACCAAGAAATGAGTAGATATTATGGCAATCTCTCAAAGAAGAAAAAACTAGACTCTGAAACAATGGTTCAGTCATCATTTGGAACCCAGAACAAATGGTCTCAATAAATACATGTCATATTGAATGTCACCAAGCTTGCATGAAGGAAAAAGTCAATATTTCACCACAACACGTTTATAGCATTTTAAGGTTTACAAAAATCTTTCCTCCTATCAAAAACACTTTGGTGAAAGTAGTGCCAGCATGATTAACCTCATTTTCCAGATGAGAAAATGAGACTCAGAAAAATTAGGTGAGAGTCAAAACTTGAACCCAATATTTCTGACCTTGAAGACCAAACTCTTTTGACTGCACTACAATGGCTGTCTAATCATTAGGTGAATGGAGTTTTCCTATCTTTTTTTCCTCTTCTCTTTAAACAGGGTGAACATGGCATAATGTTGGCAGTACTTAACAAACTGAGCAAGTCACCCCAGAGCTGACCAGCACAATAAATCCTGGCATCTCTACTACTCTAAAAGATGAATGTCAACTACAAAGAGTGGAACTGAAAATCTGATGCAAGAACAGAGGATTCTGAACAGACTTCAGAGCTATCCAGTTTTAATCCTTCTTATTTTGTAGTTATGAAACTAAGTCCTAGAATTTAAATGATTCACTTAAAGTTGTATAAATTACCTAAAAAATAAACAAAAAAAATAAAGTTGTATAAATTTATGTGTCACAAACAGAATTCGAGAATTTGAGTTTAATTATATTTAGAAGGAAAACAATTTTCAAAATTTATCTGAACTGATCAGGCATGGAATTTTAAAGATAAAATGCCACTTTACATATCCCTGCTTCAAGCTTGTCTCTACCCCAATCCACCCTCTACACAATTGCTAAAGTGGTTTTCCTTAAGGACAGATTATACCATGCCACTCACCAACTCAATAAATTTCCTTTTGCTTCTATGATAAAATGTGAATTTCTTCAGTTGTCTCTGGAAGTCCATCACAAATTATCCCCAATCTATTACTCCATTTCTCACACTAAGATACAAATCAAACTGGCCTTTTCACTTATAGTACTCCAGCTTTCATTTCAGTGCCTTTCTGTCAGCCATGTCCCATCCCTGGAATATACACAGTCATGAAATACTTCACTTCCTTCATGATGTAACCTCTATTTTCCTGATCACTAGTGATCAAGAACAACTCCTTAGTGCCTTATCTAAACACCTTGCAAATAACCACCTTTTAAAATTCGTATATAAATATATGCATTCTCCTCTGTCATAAAATCAATTCCTTCCATATAGGAGTTGTTTCATTCTTTCTACTTGTTCCAAGGACCTAGAGTAGTAGGTACTTAATAAATGCTTTGCTGATTGATTGCTTTTTCAAACTCTGCATTTATCAAAATTGTACATTGCCATGTTTCTATATATTATATATTACTTGTATCCTCAAATATTTTCATTTGTCCTTATCCCATTCTCAGGCTGAAAACTCTTGGTGGCAAAGAATCATTTCCTTTTTAACTAACTATTTAGTCTTCATCATATTTATTTGTTCACTCTATCCACCTATTATCATTATTATTGTGTTCACTGAATATTTTGATGAACTGAAAAGTAACTATGGTATAAGTAAAGTTTTTGTAATGTTAATGAAGATTGTTATGAAAACCTACAGAAATATCATTAACTTTATGGACTAAGTAATGACTATAATAGCCAATCTTTAATTTCTTATCATTCCTAGAGCATTCTGAGACTAACTGGGGACGGTTACAAAGTCATCATGACACAAAGGCTAGGAGTTGGTGGTTGGGGAAAGAGATTGAAAAGAGAGGTTAGAGGGTAAAAGGAACACAGCATGGCCTTTATTCTAATATGTGCTCTACCAGTTCGGTGAAATCATTAACATTTCCCTACTACCTGTATAATCTATACCTTAGTCAATCTTAGACAAACATACAAAATTTGAAGATGTAGCACAGAGAAATGTAGCATCTCTTCAACATGGGGAAGAAAGGAGTTAAAAAATAGTAACAAAGTTTCCACTAAAAATCCATGATTGAAAACCGGGTCATAGAATACTCTTCTAGAGACTGAAAAAGAATGGGAGAAACATGCTAAGCACAATAGAAATCGAAGCACTTCGAAAGTCTGAATTGAGATGAAGAATCGTCTGGGGTCAAAAGCCATTCACATTTACACAGAGTTCTGAAAGCAAAATGAAATCTCTGAGACAAAGAAGGCAGAACCCCAAAGAAGACTTTGGTTTGGATACAGAAACACATAATTCTAAGGCCTCTCAAATGTTCAAGTAGTGGCTTAATTAATTTTACAAGTATAAATAACATTCCTATAAGTAAATAGAAAAGTTGGAAAGGCTAATACACTTATCTAACAATTTAGTACAGATGAAGAAATCTATGCATTTCATTTGGAAGAGATGACATCATTGATTACTGCCAAGTATATTATAGATTTGAATGAATTTTATTAAAGAGAAGGAAAAAGAATTGTTATTTAAAAACTAGATATAGAGATTCCCCCCCTCCCGAAACACATAGAGAAAATAGATATTATTTAATTAGCTTCTTTTATTAACTGCTTGTTGTCTGGAATACTTAAAAAAAAAAGAAATTAAAAAACATTCCAAGCCCACCTCAACTCTCAAAATGGATTAATTGCAGAAAACACACAATGTTGTGCTTTAATACATATGATTGACAATTAAGTTGACTATAACTCTAAATAAGAACATTCAGAATGGAAACCAATTTATTTTCCCATTATTTCAGTTGCACAATTTATCTCAGATAGAAACATTAAGGAACTCCTTTTCCCATTGGATCTGGGTTAACTATCAATTGCAAAAAAGCAAATTTGCAAATAAGAGCATATATTTGTAAAACATCAGAGAAACCCTCCTCCATATAAAGAAAATCTTTTTCACACATAAGTATGAATATGTGTAGTAGAGATCTCAGATTTTTGGTTTGTGAGAGTTACTTTACTGGTTATATGCTGATGTAGAATTAATAAATACCTACTAGTTACATTGTATCCTGGGTAAGATTGTGAAGTAGGTCAAGTTTTTCCTTTGGCATCTCTGCTTCTGTATCTCCTCCTACCCTCATCCTCCAAAGGTCCAAGTATCTCCAGTCATGGAGATATTTTATTTCATCACAATATCCAGGAATACTTATATTACAAAAAAAAAACACTCACAAAAGAATGATTCTTTAATGATAAGGTTTCAAGCATCAGCAGGGGAGATGTTTTAGGGGCTGAGATTTCTTCCTTTGATACAAAGATGACTACAACTAACCTCACCAGCATGACACACTACCAATATTCCTTCTAGACTTTAGAATGGGGGGGGAAGTTTGCAAATATTCATCATTAAGATTCTATATTATTATTGTATTAATCAGTTGTTAAAAGCACCCCATCTTCCACTTCTCTCTTTTTTTAAAAAAATGAAAGCATTACTTTCATTTTAATATGAACTGGATAAACTAATACAAAATGATTCTATTCGGGTACTCTTTTACCATTTGCAAAGTGATATGTGCCAAGGCTAACAATATTGCACAGATTCAGATATCAGTCAAACTAGAACCCCAAGATATAAACTATATTCTGTAAATGAACCTTGATTTTAATATATCTAAACATCTATATGTTTTAACATATTTTTAAACAATTTATTTTGTAAGATAAACTTTCTTAATATGCAAGAATATATTCCTTGTTCCTGGAATATTTCTCAATAGTTCCTAAAACAATACATTAATAAAATAAAAATTATTAATATAAAACCTGAGAATATATTCATCAAATACTAATTAGTTTTTTAAAACACTAACTCTCCCGGTACTCAATGAAGAAAATTTGCAAAAAGTTAGAAAAATATACTAATAGATATACCAATCAGAAAATATTTCTTGGGATAAAATGCTAAATAAATAAAAAAATCTTTCCCAAAACCTCATAAAATTATGTTTAAATATAAAAAATTAAATTGCAAAAGTTAATTGCCCTAGATATTGAAACACAATGTTCAATAGTCTTCCCACCTCCCAATATTTTATCATCCTATTTATATATCTCATATTCATAGAAATTTTTTTTGTAATTTTCATATTATGCATTTCCCCATGTGCTTTCTGATTAGCTCATTTTAAATTAGCTCAAGCTCAGATCATTAAACTAATACTATCTTTCTATACCATATTATATATAGGTGGTAGGAATTTTAAATATCTTTTTCTCTTTTTCTTTATCCCAAGGAAATTCAGTAAACTTTTCTTAGCAACAAACCAAGGTAAGTCTCTCTTCCCAGAACATTTTTTCAAAAAAAGACAATAAAAGTGATGCCTCAGATTTCCAAGCAAAACACAATTAAAAAGGAATCTATTATAATTATTATTTTTATTATTAATCCTTCTAAGCTTCAGCTGTTCTCTTTCATTTTCTCATTCTCCCCCCTTGCTTCTCTCTCTCTGTCTCTTTTCCTATATTTCTCTGCCTCTCATAGAACTGGATATAACTGAATTATAACTAGTGCAATGTGCAGCCTTGTGCAAGATCCTCAAGCTGTGTAGTTCCCAATAACATTAAAGTCTCAAACAACATATTTCAAAATGTGCCACAATGAATCTAGTTAACATCAGACAAAAATCACAGTCATGCAGCTGTTAAGAACCAGAGGACATAATACCCAGCCATCAAATAAAGACTCCCTAGAGAGCAGTGTCCTTCCCCAAACACAGATAGGAGCCATTAAATTACTATTAGTAAATATAGAGAATATATCTCTACCTGTGCATTGCTTTTTAAACTGATGCCTAGGGGAAAACAAAATCTCCCTTGTTTGGGGGTGGGGGCGGGGGTGGGGAGAGAATGGAATTGGTATGAATGGAGAAAGAAGAGGGAAACTGAAGAAATCAACTAGAAATCACTCTTGGAATGTTAAGCAATATTTTCTGAAGCTTGACACTTTGGTTGGCAATAAAGTAACTATGAAAAAGAAAGTCTAGTGGGTGATATTGAAAGTTCTTCAGGAAACTGGTAATGAAACCTGAAAAAAATTTTATCATCATCATCACTTTTATTGATGATGTTATTGCCAAGTTGCCCATTTCTTTGGGATAAATGCTACACAATGATATCTGAAATAGTTAAGCAAGTTAAAAGAAAAAGCAGACATTTGAAAAATTGTCAAAGTTCTCCATGCTTACTTTAAAATAGCAACGAAAGGGATAAAACCAACGGCTGTATAAACTCATGGAATGCTGATATTTAACAAGTAACTCTTTACAAGGATTACAACTACTCCTGGGACATTCAAGAATTTTCCTTACTAGAAGACAACAACAGGAGAATATTTCCTAGGTATTAGGTAAGATAAGAAAATCAGTGAGAATTTCAAGAATGGTTCCAACTGCCCATAGAATGTTCCAGGGAGGCTGTAACTGGAGGATTGTTTTTTCTCTACCTTATTTCAAAGTAGAGCTTCCATCTGCTCCACATTTAAAGTCAGAAAAAAATACCCATGTTGTCTTCAATATGATGCTTTGTTTAAAATCAGAAGTGTATATTAGCTAGAATGTTGTATAAAATGCTCAATTTGAATTGTGGAGATAGTTGAAATACATAGAAAATTAAGAGTTAAACTCAGCAATTAATGAACTTACTACAGGGATTGTAAAAAGGGAGAATACAATGTTTTTTACCTTTAGCTTTAAAGAATTAAGTTTTTCCTCCCTGAGGTGCTCTCTTAACATCTCTCTATGGAGCCTCTCCTGTTCCATTGCAAATTCACCAAGGGTATATTGGCGCACACTATTATGGCGGCTGGACATGCCCAGTGTGCTTCCTCCTTGACTGGGAACACTGGTGAAACCTTGTCTCCTCGTGAAGTAGTAAACGGTAACACAGCTAAAATGAACATTCTTCGTCCTCAGCCGCTTCTCTCGCTTCAGGATTGAGGATGCTAAAACAGAAGAAAACAGCTTGATGAAAATTTAGAGCAACAAATGCACATTAAAGGGAAAAAATTAACATATATTTGCAGGTAAGGTAATATTTGCTAAGTGCAAACTACAAAGCTATATAAATGCTATTATCATTATAATTAAAAGTTTTATACTTTAGAATGCATTTTTTTCCCTTCATGTTCCTCACAAGCAAGATATATGTGAAATGGGGCTGACAGGGAGAAAAGGATCAGCCTGTACCTTTCCTTGAAATTTTCCTCTAGTTAACCCCGGTCTATTAACATACCAGTGGAAAAGATTTTTTATACTGTTCCAAAGATTTTCCAAGGGGAAACAAATGGTCCTTATATCATTGGTAGATATTAAATTCCTCCCCCCCCCCCCCAGTCTTTTGAATTTTGGTTTAATGATGTTTTCTGATACAACCAAAAAAACTATTACAAAATGAGGATTTCCTCCCATCCTTTGAGAAGTCAGAATCCCAAGAGTTTGCATAGTTTTTAAGGAGTCTTTAAACCACATTTTATTCAGTGCTATCCAGTTTTGGCACATATGCTTTAAATGACTTCTTTCAGGCCTCAGTTCAAATCCTGCATTCTGCAGTAAACATTTCTCATTTCCCTTCTTCCTCAAATCTACCACTGCTAGTGCTCTCATACTGTATGATTTTCCATCCATCCATCCATCCATCCATCCATCCATCCATCCATCCATCCATCCATCCATCCATCTATCCATCCATCCACTCTCAATTTCTTCATTTATTTACCTCTTTTCCCCTCCCTCCTGCCCTCTCTATATAACATGCAAAACAACTTGTACTGAATATCCATATAATATCCATATAATATATAAATATATAGTTAGATAGATATGTATCACAATTCACAATTGCTTATGTTTTCTCTCCTATTAGAATATGAACTCTTTCAAGATAGGGACAATGTTTTTGTCTTTTTTTTATACACCCAGCACTTTTATACTGTGCCAGGTATGTGGTTTTTTGTGTTTTTTTTTTTTTTTTTTAGTTTTTGCAAGGCAGTGGGGTTAAGTGGCTTTCCCAAGGCCACACAGCCAGGTAATTATTAAGTGTCTGAGTCTGCATTTGAACTCAGGTACTCCTGACTCCAGGACCGGTGCTCTATCTACTGCTCCACCTAGCTGCCCCAGGTATGTGGTTCTTAATAAATGTTTATTAACTAGCAAAATTATGATTAAACCCTAATTTTCAATGTCATTTCCATAAGACTAAAACAGTATATGCTAGTAAAGTATATTATTTTGTTCTAGCAAAACCCAATAACATGATAATGATCAATTTTTTTATTTATATTCTTAAAAATTTGACTATCACTACTCTCAATATTCAAGCTACATTGATACTATACCATAAAGAGAACATGACAGTTTGTACTCAAAGCAACATGGAAACAACATGGCAGTGACCTTATACTAATAGCAGTAGACAGAGAAGAAATATGATTAATGCAACTTTGTCTTGATTTTTTTTCTTTATCATGTATCTTTTTTAAAGTACTAAGTAGAAGACAAAATACCATTTACAGGACTTTATCAAGAGATAAAATCAGGAAAGAAAACAAAGAAATTCCTGGAGCATCCCAGAATTTTTTTTCTGGATAAAAAGTCATGGATAACATATTACCATCCTTTACTTATAATTTGGGAAGTAACAAGGATGATGAATGGATCCATTATGGATTGGGAGGGTGTAAGATGATGGTTACTGACATGCCCTTTCCAGTAGCAAAAGGACAACTGTGACAAACGTTTTTTTTTGGGGGGGGGAAATAGATTGAAAAATTTTATAGAAATCTTAAAATTATTTTTGACATTGAGACCAGAAGACAGAATGATAGAATTCAGAATCAGTCACTGAATGATTAGTTTCAGGATAATAGAAAAAATGGTTCTCCATAAGTATGATTATAGTTAAAGTGTATTTTAATAATGTTGAAGTTATTTTTGAATGTCTCTGCAAAGTCTGGAAGGTTGCACTGATACTGAAGAATAAACAATATTTAATACCTAAGAGATTAAGCCAACCTCTGTCTATATAGTATATCAGAATATAGAAGAGAAACTAAAGGTCATAGATTTCTTTCATAGATCTCATTCATATAATGTAAACTTTTCAAAAAATTTAAGACATCTAGCTAAAGTTCCCATAAATGAGAAATAAGCCATAAATAATTTTTATTTCTGTTTATATCCTTTCCCATGCCCCCTGAAACTTAGAGGGTTTTTTTTTTTTTGGAAAAGAGAAAGAGGTTCCAATGTGTGAAACTTTTGAAAAATGAAATAATTTCATCTTTATATTGTGCTTTATGACTTGTCAGTCATTTTACATATATACTTTCATTTGATGAGATTCAATCACAAGACAACCCTGAAAAAAAATCAGTCTTTGGAAGTAACAAACAAAATATCTAGCTGATCTTATGCTCTTTTAGAAGACAAAAACATTCTAAGTCAACATATGTCTTTGAGGAGTAAGGATAAGATAATTAAAATGAGAACAAAATCTATTTTAGAACATAATGTTTAATGTGATATAAAAGATAAATTTTATGAGAAAAGACTGAAAAAAAACAAGACCCATTGCACTGTCCTATATTCCTTAATTTTAATAACTTATTTCACCAGACCACCATCTAGCAGACGATATGTGCTTCCTAAGATTATATATATATGTACATATATACATATATATATATGTATCCATGTTCAGAGAAGTTTTTAACCAGAAATCATTTCAAAACTATGTTATGAATTCTACAATTATGGTAATCCATGAAATGAATTAAGATACAAAATAGACCTCAATGTAGTATGTCCATCATACTTTCCTAGCTGTGGAAAAGAAGGTGAAGAGGAATGGGTGTAAAGAATCATAATTTTAAGACAATATAAGTGATTGTTGATTAATAATGATATTTGTCTTTTGTTTCTGAAGAATTGGATTTGAGTAAGGGGATGCTATATACCAAGTCCTCAGGCTCACTTTATCCTACAGAGCCATCTGGATCCAGTGGCCAGATATAATCAGGACAACAGGAGATAATAGCCCTGGCTGCAAGGTAATCAGTGTTAAGTGATTTGCCCAAAGTTTCATGACCTCAGGGTTGGTGCTCTACCCACTTTGTCATCTAGCTGCTTTAGACTATATAAACCTAATGCTTGACATTGCAAATATGAGATTTTTCTCTAATGATCTAAAACTTGTGACATCAAAACCAGGAACTGAACCATATCAACCCAACCATAATCTTCCTATAAATGAAATTAGAAGAGAGAAGAAGGAAAGATGAATAATGAAATAGTAGAATTGTTTCACTGTGGGTTTAAAGGTAATAATGAATATTATTTCATCCTGGTCATCTCACCTTACAGGGCTAATGATAAACTCAAGCAAAATGCCATCCAGATTCTTCATTTTTTTTGATTGACAGGGTCTCATTATTGAGATCAACAGAAATCTAAGAGCTTTAAAAATTCACATGGGAAAAACCAAGTGGATGAAGTACGTCTATTAGCCAGGCTACAACAAGAAAATAAACGGTCAATTCATTCAAGTAGTCCAAATGTACATATATCTTGGTAGATAACTGCAGCTTATGTACCCTTCTCTTGTAAAAAATAATGTATAGAAATTCATTATAGAACATGAAAAGATCCCCAAAACATAGTCAACACATAATCTTGATACTCAGTGGCTTAAATAAGAAAATACATTGGAAAAATTCCTTTACATTAAAAAAAGAAACCAAAGGATAGACAACGATTCAAAACCTCATATTTGTACAAAGATTTGCAAGTTACTGGATATGGCAAAGAACAAATATTACCAGAAAATGAAGTTAGCTATATCTTATCAGCTCTTGGTTACTCCCTTGGCAGTCAGTTTGTGTGCAATCAGACCACTGACAATTTACAGCAGAGAGCAAAGAATTTTAAAAAAAGAATAAATATAAGAAGATAAAGATTAAAGATATATACTTATAACTCCAAGTTCCTCTATTAAAACAAGCTATTGCTGCCCCCAAAATGGCAGAAGAGAAGGCAGCTAGATAGTATAGTGAGTGGATAGAGCATTGGACTCGGGCACTTGTTCACTATATGACATGACTTTTTTTAATCAATATTTTACTTTTCCAAATACATGTTATAAAAGTTTTTTTTAACATTCACCCACAAGCCTATGTATATTTCTAAGTTACATAATTTCCTTCCACCCTCCCTTCCCACCCCCTTTCCATCAGTGGTGAACAGTCAGGTTAATATTATATTTATACATTTGTGTTAAACATGTTTACAGGTTAGCCATTTTCATATGAGGAACTAGGATTAAGGGAAAGAAATACATAAGAGAAATTTTTATAAAAAAGTGAATGTAGTGTTCTTCAGATTCTGAAGGATTTTGTTTTACTTTGTTTTGTTTTTCTTCCTCTGGATGGGGATATCATTGTCCATAGCTAGTCTAATAGGGTTATCCTACTTCTCTGAATGCTGAGAGCAGCAGCTTCCATCAGGGTTGATCATCTCACAATGTTGATACTAATGTTTATGGTTCTCTTGGTTCTGCTCTCTTCGCTTGGCATCAGATCCTGTAATTCCTTCCATGCTTCTCTAGAGTCTGACCATTTAAGGTTTCTTATGGAATAATGATATTCTATAATATTTGTGTATCATAACTTGTTTAACGATTCTCCAATTGCCAGTCATTTAACCCCAACTGCCACCAGGGGAAAAAATAATAACTACAAAGGAGGGATAATAAGGGATAATAACAAAGATACTAATTTTTACCATCACCAATTTTTAAAGTAATTTTAACTAATATAATCACCACAAAGAGGTTGCAAATAAAAAAATGAATTTTTAAAAGGCTTAGCATTAGACTAAATTAAGATTTTACCAAGAGAATGTAAAAGAGGAAACTGAAATGAGGACAACAAATAGAAAATGGAAGGGATTTCCACATGTTCTTACAGCAAATTAATTCAATGTTAATTATAATGGAACTATTATTTTTAATTAATATTTTTGAACTATGATTTTATTACTATACCACTTCTGGAGCTGATGTGCTCCATGAGAAAACAGGGAACAAGGGCAGAGTCAAGATGGCAGCATGAGAACAGCCTTTCCTAGGAGCTTTCTCTCAAAAATATGCCAAAAAACCTTAAAATTCTGACTCTGACTAAATTTTCGAGAGACAGAACCCACAGAAAGATCCAGTGAGGCAATTCTCCAGCCCAAGGTAGCCTGGAAAATCATGGGAAAGCTCTGTTCCACAGAGGTGGAGGGGGTAGTAGCACAACCAGGATTATCACACTAGAGAGAAGGAGCTCCAGTCTTCCTGGAACAGCCCACTGGGCACCTAGGCGCCTGGGTCCTGGGGAGCCTGGCAGCAGAAGCAGTTTCCTGACCTGGCAACCTAGGGAACACCAAGCACAACTTAAAAAATCATTGGGGAAAATCTACCAAAGTGAGGAGTCAGCAAGGCCCTCAGTACAGCCATGATCCCAGGAAACAGAAGCAGGCACATGGAACCACCTAGCTGCTCCCAGGACTCTTATGCTTTGTCCGCAGTCTGGGGCCCCCCCATTGCCATAAAGCAGATACACTTCTCCAGGGCAGAGGGATGTGATTGTGGTCATCCACAGACCAGAGCACAGACTAGGCGAGCAGTCATAAGACCTTGAAGGAACTGAGGTCCTTGTGGGGGTGTCCCAATAATACTCAAAAGCTTGGGAAGCACCCCAAACCAGGCACAGGCTAGGGAAATGAGTAAACAGGAAAAAAAAAGGAACCTGACCATAGACAATTACTTTGGTCCCATGGAGGGTCAAAACACACTCAGAAGATGACAAAGTCCAAGCTTTTTTTTTTTTTGCAAGGCAATGGGGTTAAGTGGCTTGCCCAAGGCCACACAGCTAGGGAGTTATTAAGTGTCTGAGACTGGATTCGAACTCAGGGACACCTGACTCCAGGACTGGTGCTCTATCCACTGCGCTACCTAGCTGCCCCCTGAAAGTCCAAGCTTTTGCATTTAAATCCTCCAAGAAATATAGAAGTTGGTCTCAGGCTATTTCAGAGCTCAAAAAAGATTTTGAAAATCAGGTAAGGAAGGTAGAAGAAAAATTGGGAAGAGAAATGAGGGAGATGCAGGAAAATAATGAAACCCAAGTCAACAGCTTAGTCAAGGAAATCTAAAAAAAATGCTGAAGAAAATAACATACTAAAAAGTAAATGTAAAAATGTAAAATGTAAAAATGTAAAAAACAGTTCAAAAAGTTAATGAGGAGAAAAATACCTTAAAAGGAGAATTGGCCAGATGGAAAAGGAGATAAGAAAGCTCTCTGAAGGAAAAAAATCCTTCAAATGCAGAATGAAGCTAACGGAAGCTGATGACTTCGTGAGGAATGGAGAAAACAAAAATAATACTTAGGAAGATAAAATAGGGAAGGGTGTCTGGACCAAATAAATATCTCCTGAAGAAATTTGTTCTGGAAGTAACACAATTTTGAAATTATAGAATGATTGAATAATAGTTGGGGGGAAAAATCAAAATGTAAAGGCAGTGGGAAAGCACTGGAACTTAGATTCAAATTCTGCCTTTGTAATCTAGATGATGTTATGGGCAAGTTACAGACTGCAATTTACTTATTCGTAAAATGACAAGGCTAGATCAAATGGTTTCCAAGATCCTTTATAGATCAAAATCTATGACTTTATGGTCTGTAGTATTATTGTAATTATATTAATACCCATTTATTAAGAAAATTACAAAAATAATCAAGGGAATAGGATGAAAGGACATCAGTAACTACTGACCTCTACTTTCTTTTTAAAAAAATAAATTAAAAATTTCAGTTTTATTGATGCTGTTTTTGTTATCTTTATTATTATTACTTATATTATAAAAATTTACAGATTACTTCTGTCTGCTTTAGTTTCCTCATCTGTAAAATGGGGATAATAACATCTTTTCTAATATGGTTATTATGAGAATAAAATGAAGTAATAATTGTAAACAGCACTGTAAAACTTAAAGTACTTTATAAATACTAGCTATTTTCATTATTATTAAAGTAAAACAATTAAGCAAAACCAATATCACCTTATCTGAAAGTATATGTATAGTACTCTACATCTGCAGTATCCCCTCATGTTTCTTTTTTTAATTAATAGAAATCTATTTACTCTCCCTTCTAGCACATTGAAAAAAAAGCAAAACAAATTCCAATTCCTTGTAATAAATATACCTAGTCAAGCAAAACAAATTCCCTCAAAGGATACATATATACACATATATGTTTCATTCTGTACCCTATATGTATCATGTTCATTATTGATCCTCTAGAATCACGCTATCTTCAGAAAAATCTGTAAGAGAATGATTTTCACAATTCCAAGGTTATACTTAATCAAAAAGAGAAAAGGGAATACTATATTCAGTCTTTAGTAGATAATTTCTTATAACAGATCAAAAAGATACCCATTATCAGTGAGCCCATGGATTCATTCTCAAACAGAGGCAGTAAAATATCTATTCTTTTGAGCCAGTGTCATCTAACTTCTTAAGTATACAGACAGACTCTATGAAAAACAAAACAGTAACCCCAAAAAACCAGAACAAGCTGGTAGGTCACTCCTCTTTCCTGTTCTGTTCTTTTATTATATACATTGTTATATTTTTTCATTCTTTCCATCATATTTCTTTTTCAAATACATAGTATATGGAATTATTGAAGAAAATGGTGTTAGTGACAGTTGGGAAGGAAGAAAGAGAGGAAATTATTGAGTTCACATATTTACTAACACTAAGAATTTTCTTATGTGTAAGACAAAATATTTTTTTCCTTTCTGTTGGATAGTGATTTAAAAATACATAAAACCCAAATCAAATCAGTCAAATATATAAAAGATTTTTAGAATTATTCAGAGGATAGAAGCAGAATATAGTGGGGGGGGGAGAAGCACCTGCATTTAGATTCTCATTCTTTCCTTAATAATGAATGATTTAGGCATTACCTGTCTCAGGAAGCTAGATTAGATGCTCTGGGGGTCTCTTTCAGCTCTAAATCTCTGGTTATATTAATTTTTAACCCTGGGTAGCTAGGTGGTACAGTGGATAGAGCACTGGTCCTGGAGTCAGAAGGACCTGAGTTCAAATCCAGCCTCAAACACTTAATAATTGCTTAGCTGTATGACCTTGGGCAAATTCATTTAACCCCATTGCTGTCAATAAATAACATTTTAAAAAATAAATGATTTTACCCCAAAATTGTTGAGATGGGAAGACCAATAAAACCTGGACCAATGTGAGGAATAGACAGTGACAATAGGATTTTTATTTTCTAAAACTGATCATATTACACTAATATGCAATCTATCAATATTCATAAAACCCATTTAGGCAAGAAAAATTAATAAAGAATAAACATTCTCTTTAAAATGAGATTATATTAAAATGTGATTTTATTATATAGATATAAAGCTACATACAGACAAACACACAAGGAAGATGTGAAGTTATATATTCATTTTTGTCTATTTTGCTTCATATGATAGTAGTTAATATAGATGCTATTCTTCTGATTCTGCTTTTCCATTTTTGCATTATTCCATTAAAAAGTCTATCCAGATTTTTCTTCCTTATGCTTGCTGGCTTTATAATAATTACATATAATAATTCCATTAACTTTATGTACTACAATTTATTTAACCATTCCATTATTTCTGGGTATTTTGGTTGCTTATAGTTTTTTTTTTCACTTTCATATATGTCTCTAAGAAAATCTTTGGACAGATTAGCCCTTAATTATTGCTTTAAAAACAATTCCTTCAGGGAGCTATCAGAGGGTCAATTTGCTGCTTGTAAAAAATGAGGGAGACAAAAGTATGTACATATTGCGTATGCATATACCAAAGTATCTCTTACATACTTATACCATAGGGAAGAAAATTATATTTACAAAATGGATTGTCTAAGGTTATTCTCAAACAAAGGCAGTAAAATAATCTATTTTTTTGAGCCAGTGTCATCTAACTTCTTAAGTATACAGACAGACTCTATGAAAAACAAAACAACAATAACCCCCCAAAATCAGAACAAGCTGGTTATATAGCAGGGTATATTCTCAAGAATGTAATTGCTGGTTCAAAGGGCATGATTGTTTTTGGAATTTTTATAATTCCTAGTCAGATTGCTTTCCTAAAAGATTACAAAGAATCTTTATGAAGGTTACTATATTTTGTGCAGCCAATTTGATCAATTTAAGTACCAATACTTATGAAGTAAGTGTACCCATTTGTTCTGATGTTTAAATGGTAGATTTCTTTTAAAAAGCATTTAATTAAAAAAAAAAAGAGATAGTTCTTGGAAGACAACAACTGATGGTGACTTCAAAGGCAACATTAAAGTTGAAAGGAGGAAATAGATAAAAATGTTTCCACTAAGGAATCTGTAACATAACTTTCTTCCAGTTACCTAAAAACTTTATATCCTTTCTTGCTTGACTTTATCCTTAAGACATTATAAGGAACATGATATTGGTAAGATTAATCCTAAATGAGAGATATATAAACAAGAATAAAATGACTTGGATGAGATCACAAAGTGATTCTCAATCTGTTTCTCTTTACATTATTCTATGTCACTTTTTCAAGACTTACAGTTGCTAATTATTCTAAAGATTTTAAAGATTCTTCTTTAAGGCCCTGTACTATACAGCCATTAGGAACCAAAGACATTTTCTGGGATGACTCAGTCTATATCTCTGTCTTACTTAAAAAAGAGATAGGTTTGACAAATATTCATTTACATAACACGTGCAATTGACTGTGCTAGTTATTCAGTATATTAAAAAATGTTGGGGGAATATCACAGAATTTCAGAGTCAGAAGTTACCACAGATGCCCCCCCCCCATTCAACTAAGCTTCAGTTGCTTAAAATGTCAGAGAATTTTGGAATACTTTGTACATAGACTTTGTACAGGTGGTCACTGATCCCTTGCTTAAAGAATTACAACAAAGGGGAAACCCACAGCTTCCCAAAGCAGTTCACTCTACTTTGGTATAATTCTGTTAGAATTGTTTCTTTGTATCATAAGTAGAAATTTGTTTATTTTTCAGTTGTGCCTGACTCTTTAAGACCCCTATTTGTGGTTTTCTTGGCAAAGAGACTGGAGAGGTTTGTCATTTCCTTTTCTGATTCATTTTACAAAGAAACTGAGGCAAAAAAAGTATTAAGTGACTTACCCAGGGTCATACAGTTAGTATCTTTTGAACTCACAAAAATAAGTCTTTATGACATCAGACTTAGCATTCTAACCAATGTGTCACCTAGCTGCTCTATAAACCTAAATTTACTATTTCTCTTATTACTTTCTCTCTAGGATCTGGCATTGGGCCAAGCAGTACAACTTTAAACTTTCTTCCATATAACAACACTTCAGACACTTGAAGTTAGCTAACAAGTGCCTACTTAGTCTTTTGTTCTCCAAGCAAAATATTCTGTCTCCCTCAGGCAATTCCAATGTCATGAACTCAAGACCCATCTGATTTTCCTCTTCTGAACACTTTAGTGAATAGGTGTCCAATCTTTTAGCTCTTCTAGGTTGCATGACCCAACAAACATTGTCAAGGGTCACATATAGAGTTTAATATTTATTTATGACTACTATGTAACCCATATTACCAATAAGTATAATAATAAAAATATAATTATGTGTGCATGAATGAGTTTTGAGCTTATTGATATTCTTCCAAAATGACCCTTCCCTCAATTGAACATGTACATAGAAAACCAAACATAAGGTAATTGGAGGTGAGAAGCACCTAGAATTGAGGAAATTAGAAAAAACTTCTTGTGGGATGGAGCATATATGTTGACATGAAGGGAAGGTGAAGAAAAAGTACATTTAAATACACTTGGACATGGATGTCAGGGTTCAGGGAGGTTCCTTCAGGAGCAAGAGACAAAACTGGAATGCTTAGAGGATTGGAGGAAGCCAGATTGGTTGGAAGGTAACGTATGTAGAGAATGAATGATATATCCCTTCCAAAACTTGGTTTCGCTATACTGTAGGTCAGCATAAGAAATTAAATGGGAATTTTTAGAGAGTTTTGCAGAAGCCACAGATGACACATAAAGGCCAGTGGACAACAGAACCAAAAAAGTTTAGAAAATCAGAAATCCATAAAATATACATATAGGAAAATATATCAACTTTTTATTTACTTTTTTTTTTTGGCAAGGCAATGGGATTAAGTGACTTGCCCAAGGTCACATAACTAGTTGGTCCCCCTGACTCCAGGGCTGGTGCTCTATCCACTGAGCCACCCACCTAGCGGCCTCCTTGTTTACCTTTCAATATCACAATAATTCAGATTTCTTCTCTGGTACAAAAGGAGGGTCAAAAAAAATTTTACACAGATTCTCCAGATTGTATTCTCCAGGGGGCACCCTGCTTCTAACCCTAACAATGTGGAAGGGATAACTGTAAAATAATTTTTGGAAAGAATAGTTAGGGGCGGCTAGGTGGCGTAGTGGATAAAGCACCGGCCTTGGAGTCAGGAGTACCTGGGTTAAAATCTGGTCTCAGACACTTAATAATTACCTAGCTGTGTGGCCTTGGGCAAGCCACTTAACCCCATTTGCCTTGGAAAAACCTAAAAAAAAAAATAGGAGCCAGATTGTGGAAAGCTTTAAATGTCTAGCTTGCAAGTTATCATAGAAACAAACAGGATGTTGCTGAAGCTTCTTGATAAAGGGGACAATGTAGTCAGGCTTGTGTTTTAGGAAGATTATTTTGGCAATTATCTGGAGAACATATTGGGGAAAAGAAGGGAAAGTGTGAGAGTCTGGAAGCAGGGGGACTAATTAGAGAATGTTCACTAGAACTTCAGGTGGGGAATGAGTGGAAAGAAAGAAATAGGATATAAGAAAAATGGTGGAGATAGAATCATACAACTTGGCGACTGACTGGGGATTCCAAGTGGCAGAAGTGAGGAGAGGGTCCATTTCAGTATGGAGAGTAATGTGCACAAAGCCATGGAGTGTAGAAATGGAATATCATGGGTGAGGGACAGTAAGAAGGCCAATCTGGCTGATCTGTAGTGTGTGTTAATGAAATAATTTATAATAAGATTAGAACAGGTAGGAAAGGAACAGGTTATAAAAATCTTTAAA
This sequence comes from Macrotis lagotis, assembly GCF_037893015.1. Classification (NCBI taxonomy): domain Eukaryota; kingdom Metazoa; phylum Chordata; class Mammalia; order Peramelemorphia; family Peramelidae; genus Macrotis; species Macrotis lagotis. The sequence goes on from NC_133658.1 coordinate 699,465,886, forward strand.
TGAAAAGGTCATGATATTTAACAATTAAAAAGTCATTGGCAACTCTGAGAAGAATTGTTTTAGTAACATGGTGATTTCAAGTACATGATGGATCCAAGAAATTCAGTAAAGAAGAACTAATTTACTTTGATAATACACACACTCTTTCATAGTCAGCATTTAAAGATACAGATTTTTTTTAAGGCTATAAGGCACTCAAATAATTTTATCAGCCTTAGATCATATCTCAGATTTAGAACTGGGAGGTATCTAAGGTATTTAGATAATTTTTATTATTGTACAGATGTCCAACTTTCACATTTGGAAAGGGCCTGAAGACTGAACCTGTACTGTAGATACATGAAAGTTTTTCAATCCTCTGGAATATTTTATCATATCATTGTTATGTAATTAGACAGTTATGCTGTAAGTTACCTCCAGATTTTTGAACTGGCATTCACAGAGATTTCAAGGAGTTGGCAGATTCTGGAGAGAAAGTCCCTAGAGGTTTTAGGGCCCTGGAGAGGATAGGTTTACAGATTAAAGGTGAAAGATACCTCAAACTCAGCAATTTTGCCACAGGCAGAGAATTTGCTACCATAATTACTGTTCTTTGGATTAGATGCAAACTCACTTGAGTAATGATACTCTTTTTCTCTTCCTCACAGTTCTAAAGTCATAGAACTGAGGGTAAATCAATGAGTGTGAATTTAAAAATCAAGAATTCAAAAACTTAGGAATAATTGATTTATAAACCATTTAATTTTATGAAGGGGTATCTAGGTAATATATGCTAATCCTGGGGTCAGGAAGACTCATTTTCCTGAATTTAAATCCAACCTGTGTGACTGTGGGCAAGTCACTTTACCCTGTTTGCCTCATTTACCTCATCTGTTAAAAAAAAAAAAGTAAGAAGAAAAATAGGAAACCACTCACACATCTTTGCTAAGAAAACCCTAAATGGAGTTAAGAAGAGTTGGAGACAATTGAACAACAATAAAACTATATGAGAAGCATTCTGAATTGTGTTTCTAGGGTAAACAACTGCTTCCAGTTCCCCAAGTCAGAAATCTTGAAGAATGACTCACCTAGACAGATAACTTCTTTTATGTAGGTACAGAGTTTCAAAAGTAAGGGTACATAGGAATATTTATTTCTTTCCTCAAAGATCCCCTCCCTCCCCAAACCTGTCAATTTAACTTCAGAAGGGAAGAATAGTCCAGAATGGGAAAGCACTTTCCCCCCTAGAAATTATGTTATCAGTTGTGGATAGGCACAGTAAATAAAAATAGCACCCTACTCTAAATGAAATGGCTTTTTGTGGTCAAAACTGAAAACCTACCTACCATTTGTATTATTTTTTCAGGAAACATGTTCTAAGTTTTAACAGTAGATTTACAAAAAAAGTTTGGATACACAAATTTAAACTGAAGATTCTGTATAATTAATACCTTATTGGGCAGAACTAAGCATCATTTTAAACGTAATTTCTGTACTTTAAATTGGCAATTTGAGCATTATAAATGTATTCAGAAGTTATTTTACATGATCGTATTTTAGCAATAACATGAAATAACTCCCACCCCCCATATCTGCTATGAATTTCTAATATTCTTATCTGGCATTATTTTGCATAATAGTTGTTTGTTTACTGCCATATTAGTGATAGAGGCAAATTCTATCAGGGTAGGGAGAAATTTAATTTAATACCATAAATAGCACTGTGAAAAACAATTAGTCAATAGATTTTTGAAAAAGTTAAAGCGTGTAGAAACATACTTGTCTGAGAGATAATTTAAGTTTATGAACATAGGGAATATCTGGGACCAGGGAATCACTCTGAATTATAATTCTATGATAGACTCAAAGTAGAAATAATAGTGATAATAGCAACTATAATTCATTTTCAGGTATTTGAAGCACTTTTCTTCAATAAGTGTGTGGTAGGTAGGGTAGGTAGGTTACTCACAGGTAGGTAATTAAAAAGGGAATAGGTTGCAGTATGTGATTAGTATGGAATGCTACTGTGCTATAAGAAATGATGATCTCAATGTCCATAGAAAAACATCAAAAGACTTGTACGAAATAATGAAAAGTTGAAATGAGCAGAACCAGAACATTGTATACAATAGTAAAAATATTGTTATAAGAATGAGTTTGAACAAATATATAATTTTGATTACTATACTCAAATTAACCATAAATGGCAATGGCATATGAAGAAAGATGCTATCTGTATCTAGGGAAAGTACTGATAAATAGAATTATGTATAGAATAATTTTACATTTTATATGCACACAGCCACATGCACACACACCATACACACACACAGACACACACACACACACACACCGATTTGTGTTTAATGATAGCTATCTTGAGGGTAGAAGGGAAGAAAAAAGTTTAAAAAAAAGAAATTTACATGGAAGTTTTATTTATATATTTAAAAGGAATAAAATAATAGATTTGAAGTTTCATGTGCATTCTTTTTTAATATACTATGCTATGGAAAATCTTGTTTTATTCCATAAATAAAAAAGGAACAAAGAAAAAAAAGACAGAAACAAAGAAAGAAAGAAAGTAGTCAGGGCTTCCAGATCTCTCTCTCTCTCTCTCTCTCTCTCTCTCTCTCTCTCTCATATACACAACAAAACTAGGTATCCTTAACATTTTTTGACCCCTTTGGCAGTCTGGCAAAGTCTTGTTTTAATATGCACAACATAAAATGCTTTATAAGGATATTAAAAAGCTAAGAATATCATCAACTCTTGTGATTATTATCATTTCTAGATCTGGAGCTGTCCCAGCCCATACTTCAAAGGATTTTAGACACCAAATTGGGAGGGAACTGAGAGATATATCCCAACAGAATATAAATACTTTTTGGGGCAGGGGCTAATTCGTTTTTGTCATTAATACCCCCAAATCATAACAAAATACTTGACAAATAAAAACCTGAATAAATTCTTCCTGAATTGAATTCTAAACCAGCCCTCCTTATCTTACAGATGAGAGAAATACAGATTCACAGAGCAAAGAGAACCAGGATTCAAAAATTGGGTCTCAAACCTAGGAAAGCTACACTCAGAATGAGATCAGGCTATGAAGGACATAAGAAAAAAAAGTTTTCTTCTGTTTTTTAGGGTATATTGGGAAAAAATTAGAGAATCAAAGAACAGTTAAGAAGGTTGCTAGAGATGAATGAGGGAACAATGATTGAAAATTGAAAAGACAAGATGCTCAGTTCTTACTCTGGTTCTGTTTCCTTTGCCAAGGAGAACTGTCATTAGATTAGGGAAAGAAAGATGCCATAAAAGATAACAGGAGAGCATCCAGCTACAAATCATGTAGCGCATGAACTGTATCTTCAGGTACTAAAAGACCTTTTGAGTGTGATAGCTGAACCAGTGTCAGTGATCTCTGAAAGAGTATAAAACAGGTGATGTGCCACAAGATTGGGGAAGAGCAAAATGTTACTCTTCTCAAAAAAGGGGGGGGGGGACAGTCAAGAGATTATAGGCCTTGATTTCAATTCCTAGAAAAATAAGTATTTATTGGATTGGATTTGACTGGATTGGATTGTCCAAGAGAAATTGGACTTATTCTCTTTACAAACAAAGGGTAGTAGTGCCAGTCTTTCATTGAGCTCTGGAACTCCAACTTTGCAGCTGAGCTTTCAGGTTGGTAACTAAATAAGAGCAAATTTGCCTAGCTCACTACTTCTAGATCTCATACCCCCCCCCCACCTCCATACAAAACTATATTTCATAGCCTAGCAATCAATCCATCCATCCAGACCATCTAAATCTGCCATCTTGTATATGGTTTCATCTCATGCTGCACCCACCTCTTTCTCTGGGCACTAAAATCATGTCAATACTACCACTGCTTTTGGGAAGTATATGTCAACTGACTGCCCTATAGGTCAACTCATCCTACTTGTGATTTCCCAAATCCAAACTCCCCTCCCTAGCAAATATTTCCCTATGAGTTGTCACCCCTTTCAATCACCTCCAAATTCTTTGTGACCCCATTTGAAGTATTCTTGGCAGAGATACTAGCGTGGCTTTGCTATTTCCTTTCCCATCTCATTTTATAGAGGAGTATTTTACAGATGAGGCCAACAGGGTTAAGTGACTTGTCTAGGGTCACACAACTACTAAGTGTCTGAGGATAAATTTGAATTCAGGAAGATGGGTCTTTTTGATTCCAAGGTCAGCATTCTATCCACTGTACCACTTAACTGCCCACTGTCTCCCCTATACAAAAGTAAATTGAAAGCAAGGGCTGTCTCACAGTTTTATTTGTACCTCTAGTCCTTGGCACATGCTTGGTACATATAAATTAAGGAAACATTGATCCTGAATACTAACTAATAAACTGTTATGAGTAACAGGATCTTCAATGACTGTACAAGGGAGTCCTGCTGTTCATCTTTCACATATGACCATATTCTCTGGGGAGAGGAGAAAACTCATATGGACCATTGACTTTCCAGCTATTAGCTTTATCTGGATAATGTCTTATGTTTATGATTTCAAATGTTTTGCTCAGTTTTGAAAAATCTAATTTCCAAGTTTCTTTAGTTATCTTAAATGATAGAAAAAGCAATACAAGAAGAGTCAATTGAAGACAAACCTGAGTGGATTAAAGAAAACTGTTTCCTTTCAAAGTGGTTTCTTCAAAGTACCTTATATGAAGTATAAACAAGTGAGCCTGAGAGTGTTCAAAATATGGTGTTGGAGGAGCCCCTAACAAGGCTAGCCAATCAGTAGTGTTTAATCTGCACAGCAGCCTCAACACTTGAGAAACAAATGTTTTAAAACAGAAGTGGGAACAAACTGGTTCTTGCTGAAGACACTGATGCTGTCTGTCATAACCTTGAATACTAGTTTATTCCTTGTTAGAATGTTTGTTTGATGCCAAGTGTGGATGTCATTTTTTAAAATAAGAAGCAAAATTAGAAAAAAATTACTGCATAAGGAGATGCTAAATGAAAAAATAAAAATGTTGTAAGACTTTTTCCCCCCTAGGGTGCCTTAATAGATCTGTTTCCCAGTCATTCTCCCCCCTACATCCACAAAGAAAAATAATAAATGTTAGATTTGAGATCAGATAAGACATAGAGGCACACATCCACACACTAATAACCAGCCATCACACTGTCCCGTTGAAAAAACTGACAAACTTTGTACTTGACAGAGAAGATCTGATAGCCTCTTTAGCTGTTAACATGGTCCATCCTCATAAGGAGAGAATCTTAATTGTGAATTACTCTTGAGGCAGCTGTGTCTTTTGTACATAATAGTTCCTGAGTGATATAATTCAAAAAGCATTCCCTTTGTTTAGATTATTATTTTTATACATGTATATTTTTATAAAAGTAGAAAGATAAAAACTATCTCATGCAAGAATACATTTAGGCATAGAGGTTTCCATAAAAGATGCACAATTAGACAACACATTCAATCTAAAAAACAAAGCAAGAATTGGAAATAATTAAAAAGATGACTCCTGGGACGTGAGCTTTGTTTTGGCATATGAACATGCACATCACGTTGCCTTCCATTCAGGCTGTCTGCTCCATTTTCACAAGCCAGCAAGAGATTCTCATTTATGAGATTCCAGCTCTCTGCAGAGAATCTAACTCATAAGACAAGCTCACAAGTAACACTGAATTTAATTTTATAAGACTTTCTTATAGATCAATTATATCTTGAAGATTTTAATTCTTTGGTTGCAGAAAACAGTGGTCCGTTGTTCAGGATGATATAGAGATGAAGAAAACTGCATTTCCATGATGAATATATATTTTAAACCTCTCAACCTTGAAAACTGAGTATATCATTAAGAACTTAATAAAATCATTAATTCATGGATGTGATTTTCTAAAGAAAGGTCTCTTTTCATTTTTGCACTCTTATTTACTAAGAATTATTCTTTACTTTAAATAATCTCCAGTAATGTGTCTCTTCTGCTTACAAGAACTATACCTTGTCATCTTTGTTCTATGAAAGCAAATGCCATATTTACAAGCAAGAATTTCCAAACACAAGGTGAGGACACACAATGAAATCATGTTACTGTCTAAGACAAATTTACTAAGTAAGGCTGTCAAACTTGATGTCTCACTAAAACAGTAACATAATTGCAGAAGAAGCAAACCTTTAGAGCAGTACAAGTTCCAATAAATACTAAACATGAAGGGTAGAACTAGACATAAATAACTCACATTTACATAGTTCTTTAAGGTTTACAGATTATGCCCCTCATAACAATCCTGTGAAGTCGAATGTTTAATTGTTATTCCAATTTTGGTCTTCTGATTCCGAATCAATATTACTTCTATTAGTCTCATAGTCATTCAAAAAATCATTCCTTCAAAGAGTATGCCACTTCTTAGCAAATATAAACATAATAGTAGTCAGAAAAAGAAATAAAATCAGCATTAATAGATATGTGCTACTAATTTGTATACCTATTTCTGTGATTTTTCTTTTCTGCATTTTTCTTTCCACTGAGGATTCTAGATCTAAAAGTCTACATTTGACACCCTTTGTGGACTTTTCATTTTCTCTACCATCTATGGAGTAATGGTCACTAAACAATTTGTATATGAAAATCCATGAGCCGAACTTCAGATTCTAACAATAAATCCCAGTCAATATATGCTTGACCTATTTTCATCATCTGTAAAATCAGGAGTTGAGCTAGATGACCTACAAGATTGCTTTTAGTCACAAAATTTTTACTTATTATTTTCATGATTTGAAATTAATTAACAGTTTTTAGATAAGGTTGAAATTTGTCAGATAAAACTTACCATTCCCCTTTAGCCTTAATATGCCATATTCATTTTAATTGTGGAAAATTATTTCCAAATTAAAACTTCTTTATGTTGGTATGTTATATCTCAAAGAAATTATGTGCAGTGGATAGAGCACCAGCCCTGGAGTCAGGAGGACTTGAATTCAAATGTGACCCCACTTAATAACTACCAGCTGAGCAATCACTTTAGTCTTGCAAAAAGTAAAAAAAAAAAAAGAAATTACAAAAAATAATTTGAAGCAGCTCCACAGCCCAATGGGAAAAGTACAAGCCTGGAATCAGGAGGACCTGAATTCAAATCTAGCTTCAGATACATACCAGCTATATGGCCCTGGTCAAGTCACTTAAACTTGATTGCCCTGTGCCTCTCCTCCATAATAATAATGATGATGATGATAATGATAATAATTTAACACATAGACATTATCTTTTCAAGATATCTGAAAAACAATACAACCATTTGAGAAAAGTCAGTAATAATAGCCAACATTTATTATGTGCCAGACACTATGCAAAGCACTTTGCTAACACTCTCTCATTTGATTCTCACAACAACCTGGGAGGTCAAGGCTTTACAGATAAGGATCTTCCAGGGTCACTTAGTGTAATTACTTAAATCTGTGGCCACTTTTTAACTCGGGTCTTCTTGACTTCAGATCTGACATGCTATTTATTGTGCCACCTGATATCCTAATCCAATTTCCATTTTTACCATTCTCCAAGTGGCACTATAGCAATTGTGAATGAACTGTTTCTTCATGTCCCCATTGATATTTTAAGGAATGTTCATCTACTCTCACCAAAACATTACCAGAAACAATTAACTTTTATAAAGAGCCTTAAGATACACAGATGGAAGGCATTATATATGCAGAGTATTATTTCTTTCAGTGCTGCTAAAAGGAATGTTCCTTGGTTATCTGGGAGAAAATAAGAAGCACCATCAACTTCCTAGCTTGCTTCCTTAATTTCTCCTACATGTACAAAGGCTTAAGAAAACACAATCCTAAACCCCCTGCATAAGAAGCAAAATTTCACTGCAGTTAAGGAAACATCTATTTCCAGAATATAAAACATGCATCCTGGTTTTATTAAAATCCCAATATGAGTGACATCTTAAGCCTATAATGTTTCTCAAACACTCTTTTTTATTGAAAAAAGGAGTAGTTGCTAGACATAAATAATCGTTGCTCTGGCTGTAGTCCAAAGTGTAAGCATTTTCCTCCGCTGTCTCAGCAATTCTCCTGATGTCAAAGACACATTAAAATAAATGTGAACCATATGGCTCCTCAGCAGAATCCTCGTCCTCTTACAACCAAGAGGGCAACGCAATTCATTACCACCACCAGAGAAATATTGGGGGGACATGGAATATCTCAGAGCAAGATAAAGCTGCACGAGGCAAGCCATTTGATTAAAATTCTCACATAATGACAGAAGGAAACATTGCATTTCTTTGGTTCTACTAACCTATTTTCCTGCTTTTTTAACATAATCTCAATGTTACCATGAACCACTCCTGTTGGAAAGATTCACAGGATTCTCCACCTGCTTGATGACTTTCCCACACAGTATTTCATAGAGTTCAACAATATAACCTGTCAAGCATAATACATCATGATAATCCAGGTCAGAACATCACATAAAGGAATGACTGCTTAGCAATCACAGTAAAACAATAACACTGCATGAAAGATCACACTCTTAAACTTGGGTAGGGGCTACAAAACATGGAAGCACAATTGTTTTATATATTACATAACTTTGTCCATATTTGTCCTGACTAAAAGACTAAATTAAAAAAAAAGCAAAGGGGTTCAGGAAAATGAGCCAGTGACTCAATGTTACATCACCAACTCCATGTGGTGGGAAATTTACATTTTAAAAGAAAATCTGTGACTCCAGATTTTAGATGAGATAGATTTTTGTTTTCTGAGAATTTATGTTCCAGCTATTGAGATGTCACCTTCTGCTTGCTGTCATTAGAAAATATGGGTGAATCTTTTTAAGAATGAAAGGTCACAGAATCACAAAAGTTTTTAGAACTGCAAACAATGCTGAAGATCATCTATTCCAAGTCACTTTATAGAGGAGAAAATTGCAAAACTTTTAACCATATTTTCCATTATATTTATACTTTCTGGGCAGCTCCATTATCTCATTATCTCATCAGCTAAGTCTTTACTAGCTGTGTTATCTCCAATGAGACAAACTGTCTAGCAAAGTGTAATGCAAAGGATATGCATGTAAAAATACTTTCTGAATGAGAAAATCAATTCACACTCAAGTTTTCTATATATAATCACTTTTGTTTTCAAAAGGACAAGAAAACAATATATATTTTTCCCCCTTTGCCATAAATCTTTTTGTTTTAGGTTTGTTTGTTTTTTGCAAGGCAGTGGGGTTAAGTGGCTTGCCCAAGGCCACACAGCTAGGTAATTATTAAGTGTCTGAGGCCAGATTTGAACTCAGGTACTCCTGACTCCAAGGCTAGTGTTCTATCCACTGCGCCACCTAGCCGCCCCTGCCATAAATTTTTATGGTCAATATTTGTATCTTTCTCCCTTGCTAGGAAGATACTGCAAAAGCACCTATATATCAGTAAACAATAAGTACCCAGAAAGTCCATAGATACACAAGTTATTTTCTTTGTGGCATCTGTGCTGAAGTGCCATGGCACAATGGTGAGAGAGCAGGCTTTGTAAATTTCAAATTCTGCTTCTGATTCATGCAGACTATCGTGATCCTGGGCAAGTCACCTCTCAATGCTCTAGGCTAGTGATTCTTAGATTCCCAAGACCACTTAGGGCATCTTTGAGGTAAGAAATATTGTCATAGTAATATCAAGATGTTATTTGCCTATTAAAATACTCATCCATTTTTCAATTATATATTTGTATGAGATACTCCATACTTTAAACAAATTGACGTAACAATGAATGTAGAAGTAGACATAAGAATACAGCTGTCCAGACATTAAAGACATTTTTGTAAAACAATGCCATACTTTTCATTATATATTTTTTCAATTTGAAAAATAATTTTAATTAAGATATTAATTATATCAACATTTAAGTTAATATTATTGTTACTTTAAGAGGATAGTTTAAACTATGCTTTAATTTCTAATATAGCAAATATGTATAGTTATCACCAGTATCAACCAAAGCTCTTTGGAGCCATGAAAAATTTTTAAGAGCATAAAGGGATTCTGAGACCAAAAAATATGGGAGCCACTGCCCTATGTATATCTATATTGCAGGAATGGCATGAAAGAAATCATGACATCATAGGTGCCACACCCATCCCTTATGCAACTATAATAAAACCAAATATTTTTTAAATACATGCACAGATGCATTTATCATCCTTACTGATCAGTCATTTCAGCTGTATCTGACTCTTTTTGACACTATTTAATGTTTATTTGGCAAAAATACTAGAATGGTTTATTTCCTTCTCCAGATCATTTTAAAGATGAGGGAACTGAGGCAAACTGGATTAAGTGACTTAACCAGGGTCACAAAGCTAGTACATGTATGAGGTCAAATTTGAACTCATGTCTTCCTGACTCTAGGCCCAGCACTCTATCCATTATGTCACCTAGCTGCTCCATTACACAGATATATATATATGTATATATATATATATATACATATATATGTGTATATGCATATATACACACATATACATACATGTACATACATGTATACACGTATATATATACACATATATACAAAGAAAAACCATATAGTTAGTATATCCACACACCCCTACTCTCTTAGGATCCACAGAATTATTATATAAGAAACCACTTGTTAAATGCAGTATTTCAGAATATTTAAAACAGAGGTGGGGAACCTTTTTTTCCTACCAAGGGACATTTGGATATTTATATTATCATTCAAGGGCCATTATAAAATTTTCAACTTAAAAATTAGCCTACTATATTTGGTCAAACATTTTATTATTTCATCCCTTAAAAAAAAAACCCCTAGATTTATTGAGTTTTAAGTCCCACTCACAATTGTCTTGACAGCACCAGACCAAATGATTTTGTCTGCCTTATATAGATGTTCCCCACCCCTGTTTTAATAGATAAATAACCTAGCCTTTGTACTATAGCCATCTCAGATCAATTTATACATGCGTTAACAATAGAGTTGTAATCCTACAACAAGATTTAAGAAACTAAGTATAAATTAAATTCATTTGTGGAGAAAGTTTTAGGAGAATGTTTAGAAACAAGAAAAAGAGTCCTGTTGTTAATATTATTGATTAGTTCTGTCTAAAAGAAAACTTAGAAAAACCAGAGAACTGGTCATTAGTAAGCCAAGAGAAATAAGTCTAGCATTCTCTTTCTGATTTTCTCTGCTTAAGGAATACATCTGAAAATGTTAAGTGTTTTGTAATCTTTTTACCATCTAAGTCAAAAGTCAATAACAGTCAATCAACATTTATAAGTATCTACTGTTTGCCAGGCACTATCCTATGTTAGAGTCACATAGCAATGTGTCTATCACTGATCAGAATGGTCGGAATGCTCAGTAGGACACAAACTGATCATGTGAACATTTGGGGTAGATAAATTTGTGCATCTTGAATGTTAAAGATACAAATAAGAAAAAGAAAGACAGTTGTCCACCCTCAAAGAATTTACAATCTAATGGGGAAAGACAATACAAAAAAAGGAAGTTGACAGAGTGAGTGGAAGTAGTGCCCAGCCTGGGAGCTGGATGAGTTAAAATCAAGTCAAATAGCTAGTGGGAAATGAAGCACTGATGAAGAACCTTCAGTGTGCTAGACACTAGTGATACAAAGACAAAAATAAAACTCTCCTTAATTCTCAGGGACCTTACATTGTATTAGATAATTGTCATTATTACAGGACCTCTAAATCACTGAGTCATAGAAATTAAGACTTAAAAATGACTTATGAAATTATGGGGAAACTGAGGCCCAAAGGGTCAGAATAATCTTGCCAAATAGGTGAGTTTGGGGAAGAAATATGTATACTATGTCGTAGTCCAGTGTCCTTTCCAGGATACCCCAATGTTGGTTCATGAATCTCTTAAGTTTTAAAATCTTATGAAACATTATCCTTAGATTACATAAATTTTGTGACTCTTTTATAGATTCTCAATTGTGTATACATAGCTCAAAAGAGAGGTTTTTGCTTCTGAAAATCTTATTTCATATGAGTCCAGTGATTTGGATCCTTGGACTATCAGTAGAAATAAGTTGAAAGATGTTTAGTTAGTGTTGCAATCTAAAGGAAGGAGAAATCAAAGAAAAAAACAAACAAAATAAGAATTTAGAGAAAAAAGACAGATTAACAAAAAAAAATTATACTTTCCTTTGAACTTTCTCTTTTGTACTTTCCTTTTAACAGCACTTTGAGTTAATACAAATCTGTCATTACTATATGACCTAAAATTCCAATTACCTTTCTGTAACTATGTCTCAATCTAATGTAAAGAGGGCTTTTAGAATTATAATCAGTCACATGTAGAATAAGAATTGTAAACGACACTCAAATGATACATCATAAAGCACATAGTGATTTTTCTTTCAAAGAAAAGAAATTAAAATTTTCTTAGAATAGTACTTTCTAAATCATGTTGTATTTTCCTAAAATTTTCCTTAATTTCCTCAACAAATGCAAAATATTTAACATTTTTAAATTCTCACCCCCAAATTAAATATTACCTAGTATTTCCATTATCAATAGTTTTTAATGTTATTAAGAACCATAGAAACATAATTTTATCATCATATTTATTATGATTATTTAGCATTAGTTATGCCAGGATATTATATAAAACATCTAAGAGAAATAATCTCGGCTTTTGAAAAGAATATAACCTAAAAACACCCTAGGAAAAAAGATTTAAATTTCACCAGGAAACCTGTGCTGAGGTCTTTTTCCTCCTCCTCCCTATTCCCCAACCCCAAGAGAAAGCACTACTTCAAACTGACATAGAAAGCTGTAGTGGAAGTACTGAAAAATAGAGAAGACAGTGATTTGATGTAATAGGATGCCAGTCTAATTACACTAGGGAATACTTAGTGACTATAGTTTACTTACCATAGGGTGTTTCCCTAATAATAAAATTCCTTTTGCTCTGTTATGATCAGCCCAATTACAAGTATGGACTAATAGTGCAAATATACTGGATAAGTCTATACTTAGAAGATTCCCCCCCATTTCTAGGTTGGACCTCAAGTGGAAAGAAACTCTACTCAAATCCCTGTGTTCTTTATGACACTGACATTTCTTGACGTTAGCGTGACATATCTAATTATCTTCTTTCTATCTTGAGAAAAAAAAATCTTTTATTTCAATAGTGATCAGTGTCTAGCTGAAAAGAAGTTGCCTTCTTTCTAAAATGAAAATGTAGGATTTACTTGAGGATCATATAATGATGCTAGGCATCCAGGTGGCTCAGTGGACAGCTTTCCCAGCCTGGAGTCAGGAAGACTCATCTTCTTAAGTTCAAATCTGGCCTCAGATATTCTCTATCTCTGTGACATGGACAAAGCACTTAACCCTGCCAATCTCAATTTCCTCATCTGTAAATTGAGTTGGAGAAGGAAATGGTCAACCACTCCAGCACCACTGCCAAGAAAACATCAAATGGGGACACCAAGAGTCAGGCACAACTGAAAATGACAACAACAGCAAAAATTGATGATAACTCCAAGGATTTAGGGGTGTAAAACTTGACAGCTACACAAGAACTTGAAGAGAAATGATGCTGAAGAAAGATATGATTGGATTTGCTTGACTGAACAAGGCAGAACTAGATGTAACTTTAGAGCCACAGATACAATGGAAAGGGAGCTGGACTTGGATTTGGAAGACCTGAGTTCACATCCCATCTCTGTCACTTATTAGCTATGTGACCTGGCTCTGAACCACTCTAAACTTCCCTTTCCACATCTAAAAACAAGGTAATAAGATTAAATGGCCTTTAAATCTCCTTCCAACTCTATAGCTCTGATTCCAGAAGAACTTGCAAACAGGTATATTTAGGTTTGATATAAAGAAAAGAATTTCTAACAATTATAGTTATAACTATGATTATAGCAAAAGTGGAAAGGTCTGCATTCTGAGGTGATGGGGTCATCTTCCTCCATGGCCTCCTCGTCCAGACTGGATGACCACTTTTCAGGTAAAGAGAGGATTCTTTGGCAGGGATAGGCTGGACCACTTGGTCTCTGAAGTTTCTTCCAATGCTGAGATTCAGTGGCACTATAAGACATAATTTTTAGCAACCCAGGAACTTCATAATATTAAGTAATCCTTCATCAATGATTTCCTACGTTGAAGAAACTGTGTTAGGTACTGAAGATGTGAAGATAAAAATGAAATAAATACCTGTTCTAAAGATTCTTACATTCTATTGGAGAAGCATATCATGAACACAAGGAAGTAAATATGTAATGTAAAATAATTTCAGTAAGTCAATAAACATTTGTTAAGTGCCTGCTGTGGATTCTGAGAGGAGATAAGATTATAGAAAGAATTCCAGATACTTCTGCAAAATTATGGAAGTAGAACATGAAGTAACATGTCCAAGGAACAGCTAAATGGAATAAAAAACACAAGAAGAGGAATAAGTATATGAAGTAAAATTAAAAAGTCAAATGAGAACTAGACTATGGAGACATTTACATGCATGGTTAAGGCAAAGGGGAGAGACTGAAGATTATTCTGTGTGTATGTGTGTGTGTGTGTGTGTGAGTGTGAGAGTCATATCTATGCTTTAGAAATATAATTTTGCAGTTATGTGGAGAACAGATTAAAGAAGAAAGACAATGAAAGTAGGAAGAACAAAAAGAAGTGTGGTTGTGATATGAGTGCAGAGTAAAGAAAGGAACAAAATAAGAGATATGATAATTAATTGAATATGAAGAGCGAGAAAGAAAATTTTTCAAGTCCGAAAGAATAGTTGTTCCATCAGTGGAAAAGGGGAAGGCTGGATTTGGGGAAAAAACATGAATTTGGTGTCGGTTATGTTTGGTTTGAGATATCTGTGAGATGTGTGGCAAGCAATTTATAATGTGGGACTGGAAATGATAGGGAAGTGAAGGAACTGAAGTTATTTCTAGTTATCTTTCTGAAAGGCTCAGTGATGGTCTCTATCAACATATAATTCCCTTTCCATACTGCAGTGGGAAGTTGACCACATGAACTGTTCTAACAGTCAAATACAATTTCATGTCTGAGAAAGTGTGCAGGAATAAGGAAGAAAAAAGGAGATTTCCTTACTTAACCGAAGAGTTCATATTCTCTGGAATAAAGTGGGAACTTGAACAGAATAATAAGAGTAGACTATTTTTCAGAGCATATTTCATCCTTTTACTCTAGGAGCAACCTCTCAAGGACGCTAATTCTCCTACATTTCAGCTTTTATAAATTTTCATGGCCTGAGCATCTACTCACCCTTTATACAATTCTTTCTTTTTTGTAACAGTCTCTATTGAAGAATTCATTTCAAGATCCAATGGCTTCATAACAGATCTTTTAGAACCATTTACACTCTAGTCTAGTTTATTTTATACGTTACCTACAACTGATCACTTCTGTCTCTAAATATTTTACACAAACTAATATGTATGTACTTCCCTCCTCACTCTATTTGATGTGTTACCAGTTCATCTCTTCAGGGAAGGCTTTCTCCATTAATCTTATTAATTTCCCTTACTGTCAGCAGAATCCCTGAACCATTCATTTGCTTTAATAAACCTCTTGTAATTATTATTAGTATATATATATATATATATATATATATATATATATATATATATACACAGCTCTATTAATTTGTCCATAGTACATTGCAGCCTTCAATTTCCTTTACATGTAAAGTTTCTTGAAAATTACCCTAGTGAAAATATATTTAAATGTAAGAGACAGATATCTTTTTTGGAGACTGAAATTTTACTGATGGGGAAAATGGTGGAATCTCTTTTTGTTCAAATTATATGGTTTACTTGACTCAAACCAAACCACTATTCAATTCAGTTCACATTTATTAGTATTTGGCCTGTGAGGGAAGAAAAGTTCCTCTTCAAAATACTTATTAAAAACACAAACACAACTATTTTTCCATTTTTGCCTTCTAAAGTGAAGAATAGCTGCTGCTTAATAAGGGTTTCAGTGATAGTGGACATTATGATAATAGTGACTGACATTCATATAGTGCTTTCTAACTTGCAAATTGCTTTTATATACACTATTTTATTTGGTCTTCACAATAATCATATAGAGCAGTTACTATAAGAATTATTATCCCCAATTTATAGATGAATAAACTATGGTTAAAATAAGCTTAAGTTAATTGCCTATGGGCACAAGCTAGAAGTGCAAGAGGCAAGATTTGAACTGAGATCTATCCTAATCCAAATCTAGCAATCTTTCCACTACACCACAGAAATAAACATTTTAATAAAAATTTGATAAATAAATAATGTTTATCAATGATTATGGCCTTACTATATGTAAAATACTGTTCTAAAAATTGGGGATATAACTTGAAAAGGAGAGACAGTCCCTGCTCTCACATAGTTTTCATTCTAATAGAGAGGAAAAATATATATGGGAGGTTTCAACTGCAAATTGAATGGAAAGATTCCACAGTCCTTGGGGTGCATAAACAACAAAGTGGATGGTGATAAATCTTCTTTAATATAATTTCCATAGATAAAACAAAATCTTTTCTAATGCTGTACCATTTGGGGGTGGTGGTGACTGGTTTAATTTGTCAAAGTAAATTTGCAGTATTTTGCATGTTAGTAATACAATGCTGGTATTGACAGGTAAAATCATCTGTGTACATAGAAAGCTACATTTAGGAGCACTTTGTAGTAGTTCTGTGACTATTAAGGAGGGAAAACTACAGCTCCTGCCCATCAGCAGCAGTTGGTTAATAATTGGATATGATGACTGGCATGGAGGCAATGATATGGCTGGACACAGAAAGGAAGAAACCTCCTTTCTGTCTCTCAGGATGTCCCGCTGTTTCAGAGAGGCTGACTTGTGAGCTCTGTAAGTGATGGTTAGTCAACAGTTAATGGGGATGACTGATCCCTTATCCATAGGGATTACTTCCTCGGATAATGGTTGTGAGATCTGGAAGGGTATTAACTTTTACTAGGGTCTTAAGAAAAAACTGTCCTTTGGTGGCAGTTGGTGTTGGTAGTAGAAAGGATGTGAGACTCATTCTTCAAAGTTTCTCTTCCCAGTGATGACACTGGGGACAAGACTAGAGGTGGGAATAGTATTCTGAGGAGAAATCCTATTCCCAGGTATCTTGGGCTCAGTGTTCTATGCTATATTCATTAGAATTTAAGGGGAGATGTCAGTTAAGGGGAGTGGTAGTTTTCACTCTCTTAGTATGTAATACCTTCTGATTTTCCTTCAGGGTATCTTTTTGCTAGGTGGCACATTGAAGAAAATGCTGGACTTGGAGTCAGAAAGATCTGTGTTTAAATCCATCCTCAGGCATTTACTATCTGAATGACTCTGGGCAAATCACTTAACTGCTACCTGCCTTAGTTTCTTCTTGTAAAATGGGGATAATGACAGTACCTATTTCCCAGGCATGTTTTGTGGTGTTTGCAAAGAATAAATAATACCTATCTCCTAGGGGGTATTATAATATTTGCAATGTACTTAGTCAGTAGCCCAGAGTAGGTATAATAGATGAATACTGATTCCTTCGCTTTTCCATTTATTTTTCAGCTGGGCTGGTATGCCTTCCCATAGGAAAATATTTCATGATTCAGGATACTCCTCTTGAAATAGCTCATGACTCCAGCATAGAAAGAATTAGAAGTTCACTTTTATCAAGATTCTTACGTGGGATTTGTGAATATCTCATGAAATCTGAGATAACAATTTCTTAAGTTTTTCTACTTTGATTCAGTCATATTTAAGGTTTTCTATTTCTATAAGAATAGATCCTGAAGTTCACATAATTTGAAGCTCTAGTTCAAGCTAATAATGATTATTCTAATGCAACTATAGTTCTTTAATAGATCATGATGGGTATTTGGTGTCCTCTTTATTCTAGTAACTTACTGTTCTCTCTCAAGTTCTTGGTAATAATGGTAATTTCCTTCTTAGGGGACTGATTATTAGTCATATTTTACTCAGCTAAGCATTTCCATTTGCTATGAGTCATATGACATTTGTTATACTTTATGAATCAATGAAATACTCTACCTTTTGGTTGACTGTATCTTCATGGAAAAACCAATGTTTTTAAATTTTACTTTATTATGAACTCATTCACTCATCTGACATAATCCACTGTATGTCATTCCTTATGATAGGACCCCTTGAACATGTATCTTAGGAGTTCTCCAGTTTTGGAGGGACTCTCTAAAACTGATTTACAAAATTCTTTTCATTGTTGTTGAGAATTGGAATATTCTTCTGTCATAATCAAGTATTATTTAAAATCTTGAATATTATTACCATACTGATTCATCTTTAAATATTCCATTCTAAAACATGAATTTCTTGTTTTTCATAATTCCATTATTTATAAGACCAAGTACAGATACCAAAAGTACTGTAAAAGATATATTGCAAAAAAAAGATGTATTGCTCAGAAAGTGAGAAAGTAGGCTCAATAGTGTTTATTCAGATATATTTTATATGCTATATTCAAAAATATTAAAATTTTAGAATATATTTTATTTACATTTTTCATTTTTTCATCATCTACATCTCTCTCCTTATATTCCCTTTTCTCTCCCTTCTAAGAGAGTCATCTAATACAACAAATGTTTCAATAAACATTTGATAGACCAAATCATTTGGGGATTTTTGCTCTAGCATCTGTGGGAATCAACAGAATTTTTTTTTGGGGGGGGAAGTCTTCATTTGCTTCAAACATAGTCAATATAAAAATGAAAGCATACCTTTTCATCAGTATGCTGAGAAGCTGAACAATCCACTTTATCAAATGTCCATAAAAGTACAAATATGTAGACAATGTTGTTTTCCTCAGTTGCTTAAAGAACAACAGAGAACATGTAGCTTGCTAATGAAATGTAAATCAAGGATATTTACTTTATTATCTGTTGTCTATTTATATTAAGAGGACCAAATGAGAGAATGCATATTAGATAAACAAAAGTCATTCTCCATTAATTAATCAAAAAGTATTTATTATCTACTTCATGACAGGCACTATGCTAGGTCACATATACAAAAGAGAGACAATCCCTGGCCTCCAAAGAGAATATATTCTAGGGAAATATGACACAAAGGGAGCTTAGGCAGTCACAAGGATTGTGAGTTAGAGGCACAGGGCAGGAGATTGGAAAACCCTTTCAAATAGTAATAGTAATATTGAATTGAATATTCCCTGAAGAAGAAATGGATAGGTGCTTTGGAGGAGGGGGTAATACATATATACTGACAGGGCAAATGACAAGATGATAATAATACAGTTTATACCCTGTGTCTTGGTAGGTAGTTATATGGGATGAAACATGACCTGTTTCATCTAGATTTAGAGATCTGAGGCAAGAAAAAACATCTCAATGCACATATTCTTTTATGTTCTGAAAAATTCTCTGCTTAGCCTCTTGTCTCTACTCTTTTTCTGATTTTTTTCACTATTTTGATTTAATTATTTCCTCTAGCTATGCAAATAACTCCCCAATCAAATGTCTCCCTTCCCAATTCTTAAGAGTATAACTTCTGTCTTTCCAACCATTTTTCTAATCTCTCCACCTGAATTATCCCAATAGAACTTTAAATTCAACATAAGAAATAACTGAAAAAATCTCCCATCTCAATGCTCCAAATTACCTTGGAGTCATCTGGTTATTCTTCTCCCATTTACTCAAAATATCCTATTCAGGTATATATCTTGCTGATCCTACCTACATAACGTTCTTTCTACTTGGGTTCTAGTTCATTTTTTTAAATGTCTAGATTATTACAATAACTTCCTAGGTTCTTCTTCCTAACCATCTCATCACCATGTTGTCTGCAATATGACCATCATCCTTATCCATCCTCCTTCCTCCTCCTCTTCCCAACTTCAGACCTCACCCAGAGTCCCTGGATTCTCACAGTTGAGTTTTTGCCTTTTCTTGTCTGGCCATCAACTCATTATGCCACCACACACTTTCCCTTTCAAACTTTCTAGCTCTTTATAACTTCCTTTTATATTTCCCCCTTCCCTAATTAGCATTTAATCTCCTTGAAGGTAAGAACTGTCTTATTTTTATTTATATTCCTCTGGTTAGCACATGAGAGAAATCTCTCTTGTATTAATAATTTATTATTGAATCAGGACCAAATTATGTTTTTCCCTTTTCTACTTCCTCAACCAGAAATCACCCAGGGTGGGGAAATCTTGGGGAAAGACTTACCCTATCAGGCTGAGAGAATAGGTGAATTCCTGTTCATTGTGGTTGGTCAGGCAAGTTTGGGGTAGAAGTGAATTTTCTCTCTGATATGGACATTGCTGAGTCTCTTTGACCAAGACTTGGGTGATATACTTCGAGTCCCTTGTTGTAATATAGCCCACCTCTCCTTATAATATTCATTCTCTCATAAATTGTTAACCAGAGTTGATTACCACTCTCAGGAACACCTCTTCTTTCAAGGGCATATAAACTGTAGCCAACCATCATGAAGGGACTTAGCATTTGAGAGTGCTATTGACCTCTTTTAATTCATGAACATACTAGCCTTATTAATAAAATGATTAAATTATCCAGAAACTATGTCTCTAGACACAGATTCTGTTACATAGCAAGTGCTTAAATGTTTTGATCTATCTAGCTAGCTATTTATCTAGATGATCTTGTGCATCTAGTCTATCTTTTCTCCAACACAACTTCAATACCACAGCAAATAATCTTCTGAATGAACCTCTATAATCACATTACTTTTCTTTCTTTTTTTTTAGGTTTTTTTTTTTTTGCAAGGCAATGGGGTTAAAGTGACTCAGGTACTCCTGATTACAGGGCTGGTGCTCTATCCACTGTGCCACCTAGCCGCCTGACATTACTTTTCTAACTCAAAAATCATTAGTGACTCCCAATTTCCTAGCAATTTCAAATCTACCCACCCAGCTTTATCTTATCCCTTTCACAAAAACTATGCTCTGGTCAAATTCTTTTGTTTCCTGTTTTTTTCATCCTACTTTGACCTTTGCTGTCCAGAATGGCTTCTCCCTACTCCACACAGTTCCATTTGTTGATGTCCTTTCAACTTTTTTCATGGCTAGATTCAAATACCACCATGTTCTACTTAGCATTCCCTGACATACTCCTCCATCCTCATCCTCCATCCTCTTCTATAAATACCTCATACCATTTTGCCTTAACTTTGACTTTTCAATTTATCATTCTCCTTTGTACCAGTTACTTGTCCACTCATCCTTCTCTATTTACTCACATTTATATGTTGTGGAGGATGGCAGTGAAATTTCTTAGCCTGCAAATTGGCTCATAAGGTCATACTCCTATATTGACTTCAAGGCTATTTATATGACAGGCATTCATGTCTGGAGTTTTACTTTTCTGCTGAGGTTTCTTTTTCCTAGAAAACAGTTTGTCCCACACTTGATTCCTTCTTTAATTATATTTTGTGTAAGGACAACCTGGGAGAATGTTACCTGGAAATAGTGATAAAGCCCTCAGGCAGGATCAGAGATTCAGCTTCACTTCCTCACTCTGTGGGAACTGACCTCAATGAGAAAGCCCAGCAGTATTAATACTTTTCATTCTAGCCTCAGGGGAATGATATAAAACCTTCTTAGGACAAGAGGGTTCTGGGCTGGTTCATTGAAACTCATGTGTCCAAAATGGAATGCATTTATCTTCTCTTATGAACCCAAGCTTTCCTCCTCCAATTCCCTATCACTGTTAAGTCACCACTTTTCTTCTACATATCTAGGTTCAGCACCTTATAATCATCCTTTTTCTTTTTTCCTTACCCCAATTCTCATATCTTATTAGAAGTAGCTGAGTTTTATTGCATTTACCTCTACAACATCTCTCCCATTCATTCCCTTATTTTGACTCATGTAATGACCATCCTAATTCAGGTGCTTATTCCCTTGTATGTGGGCTGTTATAATACCCTATTATCTTGTGCTTCTAATCTCTTCTCTTTATCCAAACATCTTCCATTTAGCTGCCCCCCCAAAATAATCTCGTCTGATCATATCACTTTTCTGCTCAAAAGTTTTCATTGGCTCCATATTGCCTCTGTAGTTGGAAGAGACTTCAGTCCATACCTGAAAAATAATTCCTCTTACAATAAACTGGAAAAGTTATCCTCCAGATTTTACTTAAAGATCTCAAATGAGAGTGTCACACTACCTCCCAAAACAGCCTGTTCTGCTTTTAGAGTTCACTAATTGTTAGGAATTTTTTTCCTTTACATTAAGCTTTAAATTTGTCACTCTACAACTTTGACCCATCGCTTCTAATTATATCTTTTAGCTTATGCAAAAATAGTTAAGTTCCTTGTCTTTAGGACACTTTGAAGGCAGGTAACAATTTTCCATTTAAGCTTCTCCAGGTATAATACCCTCAACTCTTTCTTCTGATTGTCATATGACATTAACTCCAGGACTCATCTTCTTTATCATTCTCTGAACATTCTCCAGCTAATCAATGTCCTTCCTAAAATGTGGTGCCCAGAATTACATACTCCAGAATACAATGCCTATCAGAATATAGGCAAAAATTTTCTTTTTAAGGTCTCAACTTTTGTGAGAACAGCCCAAAATTTAAATTCTTTTCCCAGATGTAAACCAAAGAACTCTTCTATAACTTATAATTTCAAAAAGATGGTGTTCAAATTTTTCTTTATTTAATTTTTAATTTTTGGAATAAAACAAACATTGCCATAAAGTTAATAAAAAGATGATTCCAGGGGCGGCTAGGTGGTGTAGTGGATAAAGCACTGGCCTTAGAGTCAGGAGTACCTGGGTTCAAATCCAGTCTCATACACCTAATAATTACCTAGCTGTGTGGCCTTGGGCAAGCCACTTCACCCCATTTGCCTTGCAAAAAAAAACCTAAAAAAAAATAAAAAGATGATTGCACATGAAACTGCAAATCTATTGCTATTCCTTTTAAATATATAATAAAGTTATCATGTAAATTTCTTTTTTACCTCCCTAGAGATGGCTGCTAGTAGACAGAAATGTGTGTGTACATATAATATATATTATAAGTACACACACACATATATATAAAATCATTCTATACACACTTCTATTTATCAGGTTTTTTTTTTTTTTTACAAAGTTTTCCCCTCTAATCACCAGGTAAAGTTTATAGGTAGTATGAGGATTATACTCTCCATTTAAGAGATGAGAAAAATGAAAATTTTTGAAATTGAGAAAACATGTTATAGAGGAAGAAGTGTTAGTCTAATTCACATTTTGTCTCATATACTAAGTTGCTGTGTGATCCTGGAAAAAGTCACTTTTATCTAAAAAAGTGATAATAGTAATTATACTATCTACATTGCAAGTGAGAATGTTGTTAAGTGTCTGTTTATTTTCACACAACTTCTAAAGGTCAGAACCTGATTATGGATTCTGTTTTTCTAACAAAATGATTTTCCTAAAATATAGATCTGACCATTTCACTCCCTAATTCAATCAACTTAAATCACTTCCTATTACTTTATAGATCAAATAAAAAAAACTCTCTTGTGGGCATTTAAATGGGTTGGGGTCTATTTCCTCATCTGTAAAATGGGAGTTTTGAAGTTTCTTTCTTTGATACTTTATCTTGCAACTGTATGTAAAGAAGCATTCTTCTATTTATCTTTATACACATACCCTTGCACATAGTAGCTGCAAATAAGGGTTGGTGGAATTAAATGGAATTAAATTCATGGTAGAGCAAAAGCTTCTACAGAGACAAATAGTACAAAGATAAAATCATTCAAATGGTAATTTCCTGTCAATAAAACTTTTATAAATGGTTGAAGGTTCAGCTGCTACTCAGCCACTTAACCTAGAAAATAAATATCTAAAAATATGCAAGATTTCAATCATTTCAATAGGTCACTTAAGTCTAGGACTTTGTTTTCCATATGGTATCTTAAGTTACATCTAAGCATCTATTCTATTTGTAAAAAAAATAAAGATCCTATAATCTCCCAGTGATTCTTATCTTTTAAAGCTCATGCTGCCTAGGGATATCCTTTCAATTTTTCCTGCACTCTTTTTACTGAATTTCAAGTACATGAGGAACACTTGAAGAAACTGAGGGTATTTAGTTTGGAGAGTAGATTTAGGAGGACAGTATACCTATCTTCAAGTACTTGAAAGTCAGTTATGAGAATTTCAAGAGGTATTAATCTTGTCCTGCTTATTCCCAGAGGAAAAATACTAATAACAATGAATAGAAATTACAAAGAAGCAAATTATGTTTAATATCAGAAAACCTTATCAATTAAAGCTGTCCAAAATTGTAGTGGGCTATCTCAGCAAGTGCAGGAGGAAGCAGTTTTTGTTGTATGAGGTGTTAAAAGTAAAACCACTGCTTGTGAGTTATTGCAAAAGGGATCATTTTTCTAAGTACTGGTCAGACAAGATGACCTCTTCTGACAAGCCCTCCAACTTTGAAACTCTGGAATTCTTTGAGGGTAGAGTAGTGGGAAGAACATTAGCTTCAGTCAGAAGACTGGGATCCAGTCCTGTACATCTACTTATTCCCTGGATTGCCTTTGGCAAGTCATTTAATTTTGTTGGATCAGTTTATTAATCTGTAAAATGAAGTTGTTAAAACTAGATAGTAAATCAGGTCCTTTCTGAGTCTAAATCCTATGGTATTAATGATTTATACCCTAAGTATAGAATCTCTTTTTGTCCCTAGATGAGCAATTAAACCATTAGGTCCCATTAAATTTGTGCTCTAAGGTTAACAGAAGTTGGCATGTACCACATTTAAGCTTGTGATAACATCCTTTAAGATATAGCTCAAGTCTTGGAAGCTGTTCCGGATCTCCACCCCACACTTCCAACAAGAGTGCTTTCCCTCCAAACATCCCTTCTAGTTATGAAGATTGAGTATGTTTGTATTTATTCACTTTACATTTATGCTGCTGCCTATATCTACATGTGTATTTGCCTCATTCTCATCCTCTTGAGAAGGTAAGTCCTTGACAGCAGAACCTAGTTTGTTCTTTGTACTTGCATCTCTAGCAGCTGGCAAGTGCTGGACACAAAAATGAGCTTAATAAAGCTTGCTGACTAATTGATTGATCTGGGAAATTTTGAAAAACAATCCAAACATCTATTCTGGTTGCTCCACAAAAGCCTTTTCTCAAAAAAAAAAAAAAAGCCCTGAACTGGGAATCAGAAGGGCTAAGTCCTATTTCTGGTACTGTCAATGATTTCAGTGTGTGACCTTGGACGAATTATTTTTCTTTAGGTTTCAGTTTATTCAAATGTGAAATAAAGGGCCTACTCAAGACAGATGACTGCTAAACTCAAAAAATTCTAAAATTTTACTTTAGTAAGCATGAAAATTAATATTTAAGGTTTATAGTCATTAAAACAACTCATGAAGTCATCTATGAAGAGATGGAGGAAAATATGAGTTGTCTCAGTGGAAGAAGTAACTCTCTAGATAAAATACAGACTTTTTTGGTAGACTGGTGGGCAGGGGGTGAAGTGGGGTTAAGTGACTTGTTTAAAGTCACACAGTTAAGCAAGTATTTAGCATCTGAGGTTGGATTTGAACTCAGGTCCTCCTGACCCCAGGGTCCATAATCTAACCACTGTGTCACCTAGCTGCCCTATAATATAAACTTTTGAAGAACAAAAATATTAAACAACTGGTTATCTAATGGAAGATAACTTAATATGTTTTATTTTGTTTTTAATTTTAAAACAAGTATTTTTATAACAAAGTACAAATGAGATGATTGTACATGAACCTGCAAATCTACTATGCACAACTTACTATTTCTATTTTTAAAAATTTTATTTATTTACGGTAATGGGGTTAAATGACTTGCCCAAGGTCACACAAAGTGATTATTAAGTATCTCAGGGCAAATTTGAACTCAGGTACTCCCGATTCCTGGGTCAGTGCTCTATATCAACTAGCTGCCCCTTGCTATTTTTTTCAAATCTACAACTGTGATATACATGTTAGGTGGAAAGTAAGAACATGTTGTGGTATATTACAGATTGATTTTTTTTTTTACTCAGAGTAAGGATTTTTCTAAAAAACATGTTTTCTCAATACAACTTTTTGAGTTCAGTTCCTCATCAATTCTACTTGTCACTAAAGCATGTAGCTAAAAATGCATGAGAATTTCCTCTGTGTTCTTAGGAAGGCAATTCAGGAGGTGAGAAGAAAATTATCTAAGTGCCTACTTTTTTTGCCATCCCCCAAAGTACTGTAGCCATCTGTGCTCCAGGTTTCTCAAACTTAAAAAGGCCTATGGCTATATAACAATTGAGTCTTACAGAGCACAGCTGGGGAATCTTTGCTATGGGCTCTGCTCCTATGGTTCCTCAGTTGGGTATACAAATTCACAAGGGGAGAGTAGTTATCCTTCTCTTCTGGGAGCAGCACAGCTGCCAGAGGCTGCTGGTCTATTCTTCCCTCTATTTAGGCAAAAAGGCACAGGCAGGAAAGGTGGAATCAATACACTATGAACCCAATCCTGAATAACTCTCAAAAGATTCTTTGAAGACAAAGAAAAGGAATTATTCTAATTCTGTAATTACAAAGTCATAGGAGAGATATACCTCACCAATATTTCAAATAGTTTAATAACACATCCTTTTTGCCTTCTGTTCCATTAATGAGAGAGAGAGAGAGAGAGAGAGAGAGAGAGAGAGATGTCTTCTTGCTCAGTTCAATATTCTTGAGAAAGAAATTATGACTATAGTTTAGAAGGCAAGATGGCTAAAGGAAACTGCATCTTAGAACATGTTACCTTCTCTCTGTAAATATTTTTGGGTGAGTGGGGGGAACCCCACCAAACTTTCAGAGCATAAATCTAGAAGGTCCAGAAAAGCATATCTAGTAAAAAGGAATGTCAACATTTGATATTTTATGATCTTTATAAGGATTTTCTACCCCCCAATCCCAACTTAAATGACAGTCACTCAGACTGCCAGGCTCCAGAAGGTTAATGATCAATATCCCAACAAGGTTACAGATAATTTAAATGATTAAAAGAAGTCATAAAGAATAACCCTGGCTTCTTTGCTTTTTTAGTGTTATCTTTCAAGTCCCCCTAATGTAGGGTAGCAAACGGTTTAAATCACTTAAATTACTATCATTAAGCAACAATTGGGATACATGCTTTAAGTGGCTTTAAACTCTTAACTGTGGAATCAATGTCTGATTCACTCATACAGTTTTTTTTTTCTCAAAACAATATTTGAGTGGGGAGAAAGGAGGGAAGAACTTAGGGAAGGAGGAGGCAGCATTTGCATTAACTATGGCATAAGGCATTGCAAAATATATCAAATGACAAGATAAGATTATGAACCATTCCTTCCATCTGAAAAACTTATTTATAACAGAGGCAGTACAAGAAGGGCAAGGTTGAATGAAGTACCAAGGGATGAGGCAATATAAAGCATTTCATTACTTGTACTGCAAATGTCTTGATGTGTCTCCTGAGGGGAAACACATTTATATTTCTCCCATTGCATTAATGAATCAAAGTCGAGCAATTTAGTCTTGGATAGCTATAAAAAAAGTCAAGTAGTTTAGGTGTTTTAAATGAAAGAGAATGGATATGATTCATCTGAAGATTGAATATCATAACATTTGGTGGAGAGGTTGTTGTGTCTGATTCTTCATGACCCATTTTCTTGGCAAAGATAATGAAATGGTTTGCCATTTTCTTCTCTAGCCTATTTTACAGATAAGGAAACTGAGGCAAACAGGGTTAAGTGACTTGCTCAGGGTCATATAACTAGTAAGTGTCTGAGTCACATTTGAACTCAGGGTGTTCTAATTTCAGGCCTGGCACTGCAAGCACTGTGTCATCTGGTTATCTCTGTTTTTTTTTTTTTAAATAGGCCAGATATAATAGAAATGAAAATGGAGTAGTATAGCATTTGGTAACCTTTATTCAAAAGTATTTTTGAATTTTTATTATTGTTATTATTCATCATGCAGTTTAAATATCTCTATTCTATGAGAAGTATCAGAGGTTATTTTCTTACTAAAATACTGGTTTACACTAATTATATCCTAATTTAAAATACTCAAGTACCTTGCTTCTGCTGCAATATACAATCAAAAGAAAAACTCATCGGCTTGGTCAAGCCTCTGTCTTAGATCTAGAAGTATATCTCACTGTGGTGCTTTGCTCTAAACATATTTTGATGTCTGTTTCTGTCTCCCTCTATCTGCCTCTTTCTGTCTTGGTCTCTTTCTCTCCCTCTCTTTACATACTGGCTCATTTCCTACTAACACAAACTCATCCATGCAGAGGTATGCTGATAAACCAATACTTATGAAAAAAGATTACACATCATACACTTTGGGAGTATGTTTTTTATAAGGCAATAGGGTTAAGTGAATTGCCCAAGGTCACACAGATAGATAATTATGAAGTGTCTGAGGCTGAATTTGAACTCAGGTCCTCCTGAATCCAGGGCCCATGTTCTATCCACTGCACTACCTATCTGCCCCTCATAATATACTTTTAAGTTTAATGTTTAAATCTTAAAGCTTTAAGCTTAATCTGCATTATTTTCTCTATTACTTCCTTAAATCTAGACAATCAACAAACCAATAAATCAAGCCCTGATTTGTAGCATTTGCTGATATCCAAGGATTGCATGCTCATTCTGAAAATTTAATAACTGGCCCTTACAGGACAGTAGAAACCAGTTCAGGTCCCCCCCCATTTTAAAATTGCTCAAAATATACCATCATACCCTCTATTTCACATTCTAAACCTCTTTTCTCTTACAGAACCAAAATTCTAAAAAAAAGTCTCTAATTGTTGTCTACACTTGTTTTTTTCCTATCATTCACTTCTCAGCCCTTTTAAACCTCACTTCTGAATTCATAACTCATTTGAATCAGCCTCTTCAAAGTTACTAATTATCCCTTAATAACCAAATCTGATGGATTTTTTTTCCAATCCTCAACATTCTTGATTCTGTGTAGACCCTGACACCATAGACTACCCTTCCCTCCAAGAAACTCTTGGTTTTTGTGACATATTCTCTCCTGGTTCTCTCACTATCAGTCACTCCTCAGTTTTATTTTTGGATCATTGTCCATATCAGGTCCACTAACTGTGGGTGTCTCCAAGGCCCTGTTCTGTGACCTCCTCTTCTCTTTCTGCATTCTCCCATTTAGTGACCTCATATACTCCCAGAGGTTCAATTATCATCCCTATAAGAAGATGAGCAGATCAATATCCCTCTCTCTAGTTTCTATCCTGAGATTCAACTTGACCATCCACTGCCTACTGGAGATTTAAACCATTATCTTTTCTCTGAAATTCACACATCTTTTGAACTTCCCTATTTGTCAAGAGTACCCTTCCCCCCATATTTCTAAGGCATATGTATTTCATGAGGGTGGCTTGAAGTTATTACTCTTTCTTCCCCTCTTCAGGTCTCTGGTCTTATCAATGCTATTTCAACATCTCATATTCATGTACTTTTTTTTCCCATCACCACTTTCCTAGTTAATATATTTCTCAGTTTTCACTTGAACTATGCAGTAGTCTTTTAATTGGTCATCCTGTATCAGGTTTGTCCTCTCTCCAATCCTCCCAAAACTGATAAAGTATATACCATTTTTTTTCTTTTTTTGGCAAGGCAATGGGAGTTAAGTGATTTACCCAAGGTCACACATTTAGGTAATTATTAAGTGTCTCAGGTCAAATTTGAACTCAGGTCCTCTCCTAACTCCAGGGCGGGTGCTCTATCCACTGCACCACCTAGCTACCTCCACATACTATTAAAGCACAGGTTGACTATGTCACTCAGGTGCTCAATAAACAAACCAAAGTTTCCCTATTATTGAATCATAGATTTAGAAATGAAAAAGAAACCTTGGAGACCAAAGATCCAACCCTCTAATTTTTACAGATGAAAACACTGAATGAAGTTCAGAGATATTAACTATCTAAACTGGGGGTTACTAGGTATCTGATGAAGAATTCAAATTTGGGTCTTTCTGACTCCAGATCAGAACTTTATCCACCCATACTACTTTGTTGTTGGGTCATTTTTTAGTTGTGTTCAACTCCTCTTGATCCCATTTGGGCTATCTTGGCAAAGTTACTGGAGTGGTTTGCCATTTTCTTCTCCAACTCATTTTTATGAGATGAGGAAATAAGGCAAACAAGGTTAAGTGACTTTCACAGGGTCACATAGCTAGAATGTGTCTGATCAGGGTCATATTTGAACTCAAAAGATGAGTCTTCCTCACTCTGTTACTTGCACTCTAAACACTGCACCACCAAGTTAACCTCTATAACACCTAGCTTCCTATTATATCTGAAAATTTTATTTTTCTCCCTTGAGGATGAGTGTTGATTTTCAATAATTTTAAATTAAATTAAAATCTTTGTGAGCAAAGGTCCACATACCTGGAGAGAGTTCTTCTGAGGCTAGATTTCCCCTCTGAGGAGGAAAATATTTTCCCCCTTATTTTCATATTTATTTATTTTTTTTTACAATTGTTACTTGTTTGCTCTACTTTGAAGAATCTTTCCTTGGGTCAGGCCTTTACTTGTTATCCAAGTATGATTGGTTGTAGTCCTTCATCCTCAAAGAGGACTAAAATGACAACACTATATTGGGGTCAAGGTACAGTGTGTCCATATATGGCCGATCAGACCAAAATGTGTTTAGAAGTCTCTACCACAGGTCAGGCATGAATAGTCCACATGAACACACAGAGTAGAGATGTCTCAAATTTGTGTGTCTCAAAGTTCTTCAGAGAGACATTGAGAGTATCCTTGTATAGCTTCATGTGGACTCCATTTGAGCATTTGCCTTGTATATCTCTATAAAATGGGCTTTTAGACAAAAAGTACTTTTGGCATTCAAACTGCAGTGGAATTTGAATGCTTGGCAGTTCAGCTCATCATCCAAGTAGGCATGACCAATTGGAGATTTTGAACCAAAGAAGGAAAAACTGTCCCTTCTGGGTCAGAATCAAATCTGATTCATATGACCCCTGGGTCTGAGAGGTCTTGAAGGGTCACAAGTTGCATTGAGTATTTTCCCTAAAAAGTTTAACACATTCTTTATCAGACAGATTTTATTTAACCTAGACCTGAGATTTCAGTGATGCAGAGAAACTCTCAGGGAGGAAATTCTCCCTACCAGTATAAATTGGCAACTATTCAGCAATTTAAATTTGCCTAGGATCATTGAGAGATTAAATGAACAGAGGCTAGACTTGAACCCAGATCTTTCTGAGTCTAAGAATGGCTTTCTATTCACCATATTTACTGCTTCTGTATGGGCACAGAAAGCTAAACTCAAAAAAATCATTTGAGGCCCTGTAGAATAATGTAGAATAATTTATAATTTTGTATAATAATAAATTATTACTGGCATTTAATTTTTAAAATATATTTTTACTTTATGGAATAAAATATACATTTCCATAAAACAGTATAATAAAAAGATAATTGCACATGAAACTACAAATCTATCATGTATAACTGTTATTCCTTTTTAAATATATAAAAATTATGATGTGAATTTCTTTCCCCTCACTTTTTTTCTTTTTCTCCCCCCCCATCTTGGAGATGGTTACCATTAGTCACAAATATGTACATATGTGTAAAATCATTCTTATACTTCTTTCTATTTTATCAGTTCCTTCTTTGGATGTAGGTAGCATCTTCCTTTATATGTTTTATATGTCCTTTGTATTTAATTTGGGCATTTATAATAGTCAAAATGATTTAGTTCTCTAAGTTGCTATATATATAACATTCTCTTGGTTATGCACATTTTACTCTTCATTATTTCACGCAATCTATCCATATTTTTCTAAGATCATTGAGCAAAATGACTGGATTTATATAGAAATCAGATGCATTCTTACCACCTAGGAATTACACATACAGCAATGGGAAAGTTTTCAAAAATTCACTTTTAATGCATTTGGTATTAACATTAATTTGTGGGATAAGGAAAAATATAAAGGTCTCTATCTAGTTAGGCAGTCAATGAGCATTCATTAATTAAATGTTACTATGTTCCAGACACTGTTCCAGAAACTGAATAAAGGCAGGATTTGCCCTCAAGGAGCTTACATACTAATAAGGGAATAATAAAGGCTGAAAAAAAGCAGGAGGTGAGAGGCAGTATAGAGATGACTGAAATAGGGGCATGGTAGAGAAAGTCCTGAATGAAAACTTTAAAAAGAAATTTTTATCTTCAAATCTACATATTCTCTTTTCTTCCTCCTCCATCAGCCCTTGTTGAAACAAAAAGAGCAAAACTCCTATTAAAATCATGTAAACGGGGAGGCTGGGTGGTGCAGTGGATAGAGCACTAGCCCTGGAGTCAGGAGAACCTGAGTTCAAATCCAGCCTCAGATACTTAATTGCTTAGCTGTGTGACCTTGAGCAAATCACTTAACCCCATTGCCTTGCAAAAAACAACAAAAAAAAATCACGTATAGATAAGCAAAATAAGTTCCTTCATTGGTCATGTCCTCAAAAAAAAAAGTATGCCTTAATTGCACTGAGTGTCTCACCTCTCTAAGAGGAGGTGAGCACCATGTTTCATTATTTAAATCCTCTTAAATTTTGGTTTGTTACTGTGCTGATCAGATGTCCAGAATCTTTCAAGGTTATCTGTCTCTACAATTTTATTGCTGTATAAATTGGTCTCAAATCTTTCTGAACACGTTTATTCATTGACTTCTTGTGATCTTGGAAATGAAAGCAGAACAAAGTGTATGTGAACCTATTGGGATTCCCTTGTAAGAACTGGGAGTGATTAGACATCCTGGATATTTTAGATTCACAGCAGTCCTCAGTGGCTACAGCCTGGGGACATGAGCAGCAGGAGGAAATGTACCATGACACATGTTTTGGTACCCAACCAATCCACTATTAGTTATTGGGATCAATGTCCAATAAAAAAAGGCAAGATTTTGTGGGTTAATTTTCAAGTGATAAAGCAATTTCAGAGGTGGGTAAAACTATGAAGTATATAGGGAAAGGGAACAAAAGGAAAATAAAGATAAATTAGGGTCAGCTATAGGACAAAGGAAATAAATGAAACAAAAGCAAATAGTGTATAAGATGAAAAGACAAAGTCAGATATGGTATGCAAATGTTTATAATTAATAACTTATAAACTGGCAATTCAGGAATTTCATATTCCCAGCAAAAATAAGATTTTTTTTTAATAAAGCCATAGAACACCCACTCCTGGCCTTTCTAACCTGTTTTTTTCTTATTCTAGGCCACTTTAAACTCTGTGGAGGTATGGAGATTTAGGTGTTGTATGACCTGCAGAGATTTCTTTGTCAAAACCCTTGTTTTAAACAATAAACTCTGGCAACTACAAAGGAGAAAGGCAGCCAACCATTCTTTTAAGCTGCAGAGAGTTAAACCAAAGGAAATCAGCAAGAGGTTTCTCTGCTCTAAAAGAAGAAAGGAATTATAGGATCCTACAGGGAAGGCAGTATGAAATAGACAAGGGAATCATTCAAGGGCAAAGAAAATGAAGATAAATAAAGAGGAAAAAAATTTAAAGGGGGGGAAGGGAGCATGCTCTCATAGAATCAAAGCTAAATTGTTCTTTCAGTTTTTCATTGGTTCCATAATTCAGTAGTTCTAGTGGTCAATCTTATATTTTGATTTCTCACTTGAACAATGTTGAAATTTCAGATAAATTGTTTCAGAATGTGTGTGTATATATATATATATATATATATATATATATATATATATATATATATATATATATAATATATATTCAGAAAGGGGGGATATTGGTATCCCATGTGGGATAAAAGAGATTTCAGTGGATACATTGTGTATCAAGAAATCCAGAAAGTAATCTTCTTCAATCTACCACAAGATAATCATATGACCATAGAGAAGGCACTGGGTCTCAATGACTCTCCTTGATTGGCCAAAAATGGGTTTCAGGCTAAGCCCAATTTATTTTTGTTTGAGCACCGAGTAGTTCAGAGAGAATGAAAACAACATTTGTTTCTGTTTTGGCCAGAAAATCTGAGGGACATGCCCTCCTGGATTAATTTTTTTCTTTTTGGACAATGCAAAAGAGGCTTCTTGATTTTTTTCTCTCTTTTTTATTTTTAATTACTGATGTTTTTTCTTCAGACTTCAAGGAGGTGATGCCATGACATACACATAAATTGTATGTTAGTGTGGGACTGCTGTGTTGTTACTAGCCTCACTTTGTCCTCCAGAGCCTTCTGGTTCCAGTAGCCAGATATGGATCAGGATGACTACAAATGGCCCTGGATGTGAGGCAGTGGGGTTAAGTGACTAGACCAGCCTGGGCTAATAAGTATCAATTATGTGAGGCTAGATTTAAATTCAGGTCCTCTCAACTCCTGGGCCAATGCTCTATCCACTGAGCCTTATATCCTGGGGTCTTAACCTCCCAACAATTTTTTTTCTATTCTTTTTTGGAAGTGGTCATTCTTGGTCTCTCTGATTTCTCTCTCTTTTTATTTTATTTATTTAAGGCCAAGTGTCTGAAGTCACATTTGAACTCAGGTCCTCCTGACTCCAGAGCTGGTGCTCTATCCACTGTGCCACCTAGCTGCCCCTCTCTTATTTAACCTTAGTGACTGAATATGTATTGCCTCAGTCAAACTATGACCTGGGAAAGAACTAATTTAAAAAAAGACCTTAGCCAAACTCTCACACTGCATCCAGGGCTACCTCCATTCATGCAGATCTGGCCACTGGACCCAAAGGTTTCCAGAGGAGTGGGTGAGGTTGGTGACTTTCCATAGCACCCCTCATTCAAATCCAATTCACTTGCTTGTCATGGCATCACCTCCCTGATTTCATGGTCTTCTCTGAGAATGAAGGACAAACAGCAATTACAACAACAGCAGCAGCAGACACCTATAAAATGGGAAGAATACTCATAGATGCTCATGTTCTCAGACAAGGTTGTTTCAAACATCAAGAGAGGTCATATGGAGGAGAAAGAAGATAGGAAGAGAGAGCATACTCTGGCAAAAAAAAAAAGGGAGTAATGTAGCCAGTCAATTTTGTCCATGAGGCAAGAATATAAAATGGCATGCTCTACTTCCACCATCTCAGTCATTCAGTCATAAACATTTATTAAGTGTCTACTATATGCAAATACTGGAGATTCAAAAGAAAGGTAAACAATAAATATTCTTGCTCCCTAGGACCTCATTGTCTAGGAAGAGACAACATGTGTGTACAAACAATCCATAAATAGGATAAGTTATAAGTCATCATTAACAGAAAAGGCAGTAGA
The DNA here is from genome assembly GCF_037893015.1 of Macrotis lagotis. Taxonomy (NCBI): domain Eukaryota; kingdom Metazoa; phylum Chordata; class Mammalia; order Peramelemorphia; family Peramelidae; genus Macrotis; species Macrotis lagotis. The sequence goes on from NC_133658.1 coordinate 699,501,178, forward strand.
CCTAATAAAGATCAGGAAAAGGCTTTGATAGAAGGTATACTCCACATTTTATAACTTTTTCTTTACCCTTCTAGTTTGTTTAACCTAGTCAAGAGTCTCATTTGCCTCATTTTTGTTACAACTCTTGATATAAGTCATGCAGAACCATAAAAAAAAAAAAGGAAAAAGAGCCAGTAGATGGATTTTGGTAATTCAGATTTGTAAAAGAAAACTTTTTCAGGTGTTTGGAGTATGCAGTTAGTATCAACTGCTAATCATTTAATTTTTATTTATTTAATTTTTGGGGGTGTTTCTTTTTGTAAGGCAATGGGGTTAAGTGGCTTACCCAAGGCCACACAGCTAGATAATTATTAAGTGTCTGAGGCCGGATTTGAACTCAGGTACTCCTGACTCCAGGGCAGTTGCTCTATCTACTGCACCATCTAGCCACCCCAACCATTTAATTTTTTAGGATAAAAACATACTAATTAAGTTGAAGAACTAAGAGAATAATAGCAAAAAGACAGATCACCATGAAAAGGGAAATGGTAAGATACTAACTACATTTTGGTCTTACCTTCTGTAAGAATGACAGAAGGCAAAGAAAAAAAACTATGCAGAATTTTGGAGAGGACAGAAGGAGGACTCATTGAAAGGAATGTTCATGTTGGGCTCAGGCTAAATAAGACCGAATATAATCATTCTACCAAAATAATATGTGGTGAGGTGACCTTGATAATTCAGTTGGAGGTAAAATCATGAGACATTTCTATGATAATTTACATGCTTGTGAGTAAAGAAGTTGATGTATATTTTTATACTTGATATGACAAAGAAATTGATATGGCTATTATCAGATAAACTGCAATTATTTTGATCCCAGGAAAAAAAGGTAATACTTGCTGGAAGAACTGAGCAGGTCATGGCTAAAAATGATTTACGTTCTTCAGGAATGAAAAAATAATCACAAAATGGCAGTATTGGAAAGAACCTCAAGAGATGATCCAGTCAAATAGCTGTAATCATTAGGAAATATTTCCTCACATTGAACCAGATTCTGTTTTTTCTCTGTTGGAAAAGTATATACAATATATGAACACATATAGAAAAATAGATATAGATATAGATCTGGGCTGACATCCTGCATCTTCCACTGTTGGTACCTTGTCCTACCTTCCCAGGTCAGGGAGAACAAATCCTTCTAGCACATAACAATGCTTCTGATATTTGAAGATGTTTTCTGTAAATCTCTCCTCCAGAAGTTCCTAAGCACTGATTTTCCTATGGCATATTCTCTATTTACCCCTCTCAATGAAGGGGAATTGCTCTGAACCAAGAAAATATTGTTACCTGCTTAAAGAGAGTTATGAACAAACTACCCAACGGTAAGTTGCAGAGAATTGTAGGATTTGTATTGGATAATAGAAGTATGAAGCAGAACTAAGGTAAGGAGGTGTATGGTGTTAGCCACCTGCCAGGTGCTAGGGATAGTCATTTTAGCTGGTATAGGGTACAGCCAAAGTAAGGCTATTTATAATGCCTTCAGAAATCATCTGAGTGCAGTGTGTAATTAGGAGCAGAGTTTTCTGTATGAAGAACAAGGACATAGCAAACCCTGCTTACAAAAGGGGGTGGTATATAACCTCTATGGCAAGGAAGTACACATTTACCAAAACTGCCCACGCCTGTTTCACAGTAAAAAGGGAGGCAGGCACAGCTGAGCCAGGGAAGGGTGTGTGTGTGTGGGGGGGTGAAACAACTATGATTTTAACAGCTGCTAAAAATAAAAGAAAGCCACCTGGGGTTCGATGAGCAAGGGAAGGCATTAAAAGGTACGTTGGGACTACAAGTGGGGAAATGAAGATGGATTTCAGGTCATAGCAGGGGGGGAAAGAAGGAAAACAAAGTAACCCAGGATGAATAAGTGGTACAGGAAGAAAACCGCAGAGAAAGGAGAAAGAGAGTACACATGCAGAGGAAAGAAAACAGGACAGGCTTGCTTAAAAAGGAAAACAGGAGAAGAATAAACATCTGCAGAAATTAGGGAGAGAGGGGAGATCAACAAGCTCCCAATAAGGTCTAAGGGAGAGGGAGAATTTGGATGGAATGAGGAGTGTCCTAGAACCTGGAAAATGGAAAGAGAAGGAATGAAAAGAAAAGGAGCTCAGAAGAAAGCTGAAAACTATGAAAGACTAGTTAAATCAAAACAAAGGTAGTATGGTGTACAGCAAAATAGAAATTACAATAAATAAATAGCATTAAAATGGGGTAGGGGGCATAGGGAGAAGAAATTAATCCTATAAATAGAGGGACCAAGAAGTAGAAAAACTGAAGAAAGGAATTAAAAACAGAAGCCATTTTGTTTATGAAGAACTGGCATGATATATGGGATTTTACTTTTTTGGAGGGGGTTGTATTTAGATTTTGAAAGGAATATACATCTGTAATAGGCATAGAGACTGGATTTAGGATTTTATTTGTAGGAGGAAATTTTCTCTCATGCAGAGTGGCACCTTCCTGCAATTGTCAGTTGTAGATATTTATTTAAAAACTATAAGAGATTGTGTCTTGCCCAGGGACACCTAGTTAATTTGTGTCTG